>NC_041392.1:562619288-562795865 GCF_002162155.2 Triticum dicoccoides | reverse complement strand
AACGAGCGAACGAACCCTGGCGAAGGGAAAAAATCGGGGGAGGGGGAGGAGCGGGGGGAGGAATGGGGTGGGGGTGGGGTGGGGTGCGGTGGTGGGTTTGGGGTGCGGTGGTGGTTCTTCTTATGTGGATGGTGCGGCGGGGAATCCGGTCCGGTTGCTCGCCCAACTTGCGATGAAGATTTGCCGGGATTCAATGAATCTCTCAATCTCATCATCGGGGTCGGGGAGGGGAGGGTCAAGGGGGGGTGTACACTGTACCGCCGCTGTGATGTGCTGGGATGCGCCTGCATGCATGCACCTCTTTCTTTACTCCGCTGGCGCGTCCGCACAGCGGTTGCTGTTTTTTTTCTTCCCTCCCTCTCTCTCTCCCTCTCAGGCTGAGGAAGATGCTGATTTGGAGTTTTGGGGGCATTTTCAAATTTCAAATTTCAAATGCTTGCTTTTGTTTTTAGGGCATTTTCGTTTCAAATTTCAAATGCTTGCTTTTGAAAATTGAACCGGGTTGGTGGTCTAGATGGAGTTGCGGTTTCGGCGATTCGAAAGAATATATGGGGAAGCAAGCATGCAATTTATGACCAACAATCCCCGCAAAAAATAAATAGAAGGTTTTTATCTTGCGTGTGGATTCTCAATTGATCGATGAGCCAAAACTTTTGCCTTCGCCTTTAAGAAAGATCAAGAAATTGGATACTTTTGTGCATAATTGTATACCTTCCATAATGAGTACGTGGGTGGCTGTTTGGTTTCGTATGGCACGTTCAATCGGCCCGGGAATGTTTTGAAATAAATTCAGATGTTTTAAACTTGTAAATTGGGTTTTCATATATTTAGCTCATTAGACGTGAGCTCTTATAATTCCTTTGAAATCTTTAGATCAAGGTCGGATTGAAATAGGTCACGACGGCATGTCGAAGGCTTTAGGATTCTTTTACTGTAAGGTCCGGTGAAATAAACCATGATGAAGCACAGGTCAATACTGAAGATATTGCAACAAATTGGTTACAAGGTATTGATTGTTTCAAAATGCCCCCAACCCTAACCAACTCATGAGGCACTTCTTAAAACTTAAGGCGTTCATTCTTCAAACTAATAAAACAACCTCACAAAGACATGATTATAGACGAATCACGGGTGAACACATCTTGATGACATATGATGACACTTGAGGCTCGTTATATAGACATTTGTGTCTGTTTAAGGGACTCTTTGATTCACAAAAAATTCAAAAAACGAACAGGAATATGATAGCATTGCACGTGCAAAAAAAAGGTTAAAAAACACAAGAGTGTATAGAATTACGTGTTTGATTCGCAAAAGTAGGAAAAAACACAATAATCCTAAAATACACAAGCAACTTAGGGTTAAATCATATGCAAATATAAGATGGGGCTGATATTATGCTACTTATGGTGTTTGTCTTGTTATTTGTGCATAGGAATATAAGGGCTCCTTTGATTTAATTAACTCCATAGGACTTTTGGATGATCAGAATCCATAGGAATTTTTCCTACATTTGACCGTTTGACTCGTAGGATTTAATCCTATAGGGATAGTTTTCCTAGGAATAGTTTGTACTACATTTCATAGGAAATTCTAAGGGTGTCTTTGATTTGTAGGATTCCTAAAACACGGTTATAGAAAAAACATAGGTTTGAAATACCCTGCTCATCTTAATCCTAAAGGATTTTTGATTGTTTGATGGCACTATAGGAAAAACAAAGAATTCTTTCAAAGAGGTTTGAGCGGATGCTAAAAATCCAATGAGAAATAGTACAAAGAAATCCATAAGAAAAATTCTTATATGATCCAATTATATGGATCAAACAACCAACATAGGAAAATTTTCTAAGGATTATAATCCTCCAAAATTCTTATGAAAATCCTTTGAATTAAAGAAACCCTAACCTTCTGGAAATAATCCTTTATTTTTTCTTATGAAGCAATAAAAAACACAAAATGTTGTAGAATTCATATGAGGCGTGACATTTCAATCCCCTATTTTTTTCTATTCCCATGTTATTACAATTTTCTGAACCAAAGAGGCCCTAAAAATGAGGTTTGGAGTGGATTGTAAAATTCACTTGTTTTTTCCTTTTGGAACTCAATCCGAAAAAATAAACTTTTTTGTTATGGTCCATTTCTTTAAGTCAAACGCATGAATAATGTCCTCATAGTAAAATTTTGTTTCCTAGAATCTTCCTATATTTTTGGCATAAACTACTATGCTTACTCGATTACCCTGCCGCAACTTATGAAACAGATCTAAAAAAACCAGTGAAAAATATTAACGCGTTCGGATGCTTGGCCTCAACGAAAACCGCTAGTTAAAGGCGGCCTCACCCGGCTAAACTCCACACCACAACACATCCGCTCCACATCCTCCTCCCTTGCATCACAACCACCAAGACCGCGAGCGGGAATGCTCTGCAGGAGAGCCTATCGATGAAGAGGAAGCACGAAATCGCCGTCCTTGCGGCTACTTGGCAGAGCCGTCGTGACAACACGATCAAGGCCGGCTTGCCGGACAACTCCCCAAAGGTCTCCAACGACGACCCCACAATGAAGATGGGGTTCAACAATGACACCGCACCGGAGACAAAAGCCGATGCTTGCCAACATGACCATGGAGCAAGCGCACTACGACGCCACCATAGCGGATGAGGAGCAGCCTCCGTCGGCTCCTATGTCGGCGTTCTGACAGGCGCAGGAGGAGCAAAGGTACAACCAACCCGCTCCTCCTCAAGCAGCATTGGCTGGCGAATGTCCAAATCTATGGCGAGCGCGCAAGCGAGTAGGCTGTGGCCGCGGCGAAACCAAACTTCATTACGGAGTAGCGGGCGCTCTACATGGCCGCGCGTGCTCAACGCGTCGCCCTCAATGCAGTGCCGGCGCAGCCAGACACAAACAAGATCGCACAAGCGTCGGGCAACGCAGGCGGTCAAGGACGAGAACACCAGTTGTGCCTCCTACGCACCGCCGTCCAAGTTTTGAGGGCGCGTGTGGCAGGTGGACGGTGTCGGACCGTCCAAATTCATCATCAACCTCGCAGCCACTGGCGTTGGTGATGGATAGGTCGCAGACTCCTCCTCCGACGAGTGTGGCATAGGAGGCGGCAGGGCATTTGTGTCCCACGTGGACCGGTCCGTCTGTCATGTTACTACTCTTCCTCGCCGGAATCCGCGCCTCTACTTCACGAGTCTTGCACCCCGCCGCTGTTCATCAAGACGACAGATGGAGGATGTGGTCACCGCCGTCGTAGGATAAGTTTAGGGTCAGGCCTTTTTTTTCTTCTAAATGTTCGAAATGTAACTAATTTTGTTTGGTTTATGTCAAAATTCATGGTGTTTGCATGAATTTTACCCGATTGATTTAAACGTGGATTGAAATGTATGTTGACAGCGTTGTATGGCCAGCTCCGGCATCAGTGTTTGCGGATTTTACCCCTATCCGCGGACAGTGCCGAAGCAAATTTGCGGTTCAGAGCGGGAGATGCGCTCAAACCTTGAGCTGAAGCGCCGTACCAAGACAACACGAAGGCCTGTTATTTGCCGCGTAATCCGGCCAACTGGTGCAATCCTCGTGCCCAAATGCATGCATCACATCACATCACATCCCGAATTCCCGATGCAACGCACCGGCCGGGACTCTCCTCGTGGCCGATCACACGTTCGACACATTTACGGTGCAATCTGGCCGATCCACAAGAGACGACCATACAGACCGGCGTGGAGCGGCAACCCGTTCGTGGCCGCGCTCCCGATGCAGCGCACCGGGTGGGATGATTCCGGAGAGCGGAAGCGTGCTCCACCAGGCCGCACGCCGAGCCCGGCCACGTAGCGCAGGTCCGGTCCAGCCGTTTCCTCACGTCTGTCAAGCCATCTACGCGTGCCCGGCCGCCGGCCACCGAAAGGAGAACGCGACCGACCGCGCGTGTAGTACGCCCACGCCCACATGGAAACGCGCGCCAGAGAGATTCGTGCACCCACCCACCTGTGTGTGTAACACGCACCGCGGCCCGCGTGAACTTGGACCCCCAGGGGCCGCCCTTTCCGTTTAGATTAACCAAAACGGAACAAACTAATGGGATTGATTACGGACCAGGTGCATGCACCTCGCTCACGTTCACGTTCCCAACGGGCTCCGTCCACCCACTGATCTCTTCTCTTCTCTTCTCTTCTCTTCTCTTGGATTATATACTACTACTAGTAGTAGTTGAGTAGTTGATTAAGCTACTAATAGCTAGTCATTCCTACGGATCTTATCTAATCCTCCCGATCGGTCCATGCATCTAGCTCAGCTAGTGGCTTTTCTTTTCGTCTCTTCTCTGCTAACCTGCTGGACCCCGGCCCCTGATTACTTTTCTCGTCATAAGCGGCCTACGTGCGGACTGCTGATAACGGAGACGTATTATCTTGATTAATACGAGTACAGTACTCATCCACGCGGTTTTGCCACAATCTTAACTTAATTTTGGTGTTCCCTTGATTAGTACTTTCTCCATCCCTAAATAAATGACTCAGCTTTGTACTCACTCTCTAAACAAATATTTAGATCACTATTTACATCACTAAAATAGTGATCTAAACGCTCTTATATTTCTTTACGGAGGGAGTATTAACTTTAGTGGGTGTATAAGGGTTCCTTAGTACCAATACAGAGCTGGATGATTAATGAAATGTACAAAGCTGGATGATTAACGAAACTGAACATCCAGCGTGGGCCGGTCATGATGTTCATGCATGCATGTTGCGATTTCTTTGACCCCGCAAGTTGATCGAATAGGGTGTTTAGTGTTTTCTATGCAGAAGAAGGTTAGTCACTACGGTTTGTTCTATTCTATGATGACAAGCGTTTAATTAGTGAGGTTCGGTGCAATAATGCACGTAACACGTAAGGTTTGAATCAAAATTATTGATGCACTCCTAGTAGTAGAGTACATGACATGAGGTCGATTCTACTTTGACATTTCAATACACGATGACCGCTATACGCAAAAAAAAAAACACGATGACCGCAGTCGGAAAGAATATTTGGTTGGATGTGGCTAGGTTTCAGTCTACTGAGATTTAACCAAATCTCAGTCAAGTGACAACCATTCTAAAGAGAAAAAGAAAAACTGAAAACAAAATTTGCACGGATCTCAATTAAGATCATATGGATATATAACATCGACTGAGATTTAGCAAGTCTGTATTTGGTTTAGGGTCCCGGAAAGAATATAGGAGTACAAGTTTTTTTTTTACATTTGTGAAACAAAGAAGCAATGATCCTATGTTCTGAATCTTGCCCTAAATAAGTATGGTTTTGGGAATTGATAAAATTCACCCAACCTCAACCCTAGCCGTTGTCTCGGTTCCCTCCTCCCTCTCCCTTCCAATGGCCTTATCAGTAGACAACGGAGCAAGAAACCCATCCCTTTTGTTTTTCTTAGTTTTAATAGGTCTATCTTTTCCTTAGGTATCGTTTCCCTAGTGGTATTAGAGAGGTGGTGGCGACGATGACGCCTTAGAATAAGGTCTCTCCGGCCTCTTCATAGCTCCATGATATTCGATTTGGCGCCGGTGAAAGGCCTATGAGGCAGGAGATACTACCAAATCTGTTGACTCTTTTAGGATCTTGATAGATCGTGTGTCAACCATGGGAAATGTTGGCTGGCTCTAGTAGCGGGTGGCTATTGTGGTCTTCAAAGCCTTGGATAGAATGGACATTTGCAGGCGTCTCTTTCTCTTATTATTTGTTTAATGCAATTTTTAAACTCTCACGAGTGCCGTACAATTGAAGGAACATCACATCATGCTCAGTGCAGGCGTCCCTTTCTATTTCTTTTATGGTCATTTTTGTGTCAAATTGTCATTATTCTGTTCTCCTTGATAAATATTAGATATAAGATGCTCTTTCGATGTCCTTCTTGAAAAAACACCTGCTGATAAATTTTTTGATTGCAGCTAAATGAGTTGAAACAAGAGAGAGAAATCGTTGACAAGTGAATATATATAACTTTCATTTAATCTAGGATCATAAATTTATTACAACTTAAATTTTGAGATACCTAATAATAATTGCAGGCACACTCACACCACACCACACACACTCACACAATGTCTACTGAAAATAAAGTTATGGAAACAAGTAGAGACCATTTGTTGCTCAGTTCGTAGGGTGATGAATCATTTCGTCTTTGTTGCACGATAGCAAAGAAGCAAAATTTTACCCAGAATAAGCTCATTTAATTTTTTGTAACCACAACTGTAAAACATTTATTAATAATTATAAAGTACTACCTCAGTCTCAAATTTTAAGATGTTTTGGAAGGCTAGAGGAAGTAATGTATACAAATATAGGGGAAAAGAGTAAGAAGCTATCCAATTCCAGTTATAGGTATCAATCTTCGTATAAAAAAGGTCTTCTACTTGTTTTTGTAACACTTCGTCCGAGCCGCTCAAGAGAAAAATGGCGATGGGGGGAGGACAGTTTCCCCTGCAAAACGCCGGTGAAGCCACCCCCTCTGTTCGCCGCTCCGGCGGCAAATGGAGGGGGGGGGGGTCATTATAAATGTTTATTATTCATGCTAGAATCGTATTAACCGGAAACTTAGTACATGTGTGAATACATAGATAAACAGAGTGTCTCTAGTATGCCTCTACTAGACTAGCTCGTTAATCAAAGATGGTTAAGTTTCCTAACCATAGACATGTGTTGTCATTTGATGAATGGGATCACATCATTAGAGAATGATGTGATGGACAAGACCCATCCGTTAGCTTAGCACTATGATCGTTTAGTTTATTGCTATTGCTTTCTTCATGACTTATACATGTTTCTATGACTATGAGATCATGCAACTCCCAAATACCAGAGGAACACTTAGTGTGCTATCAAACGTCACAACATAACTGGATGATTATAAAAATGCTCTACAGGTGTCTCCGATGGTGTTTGTTGAGTTGGCATAGATCGAGATTAGGATTTGTCACTCAGAGTATCAGAGAGGTATCTCTGGGTCCTCTTGGTAATGCTCATCACTATAAGCCTTGCAAGAAATGTGACTAATGATTTAGTTGCGGGATGATGCATTACGAAACGAGTAAAGAGACTTGCCGGTAACGAGATTGAACTAGGTATGATGATACCGACGATCGAATCTCGGGCAAGTAACATACCGATGACAAAGGGAACAACGTATATTGTTATGCGGTTTGACCAATAAAGATCTTCATAGAATATGTAGGAGCCAATATGAGCATCCAGGTTGTGCTATTGGTTATTGACCTGAGATGTGTCTCGGTCATGTCTACATAGTTCTCGAACCCGTAGGGTCCGCACACTTAACATTCAATGACGATTTGTATTATGAGTTATGTGATTTATGTGATTTGATGTACCGAAGTTTGTTCGGAGTCCTAGATGTGATCACAGACATGAGAGGAGTCTTGAAATGGTAGAGGCATAAAGATTCATATATTGAAAGGTTACATCCGGACACCGGAATGGTTCGGATCGTTTCGGATAAGTTTCGGAGTACCTGGGGTTACCGGACCCCCCCCCCCCCGAAGTAATTGGCCAACATGGGCCTTAGGGGAGAGAGAGGGCAGGCCATGAGGAGGTGGCCCCCCATGGGGAGTCCAAATAGGACTAGGGGAGGGGGCGCGACACCCCTTTCCCTCTCCTTTCCTTCTCCCCCTTCCACCAAGTGGAATCCTACTAGGACTTGGAGTCCTAGTAGGACTCCTCTCTCTTGGCGCGCCCTATAGGGGCCGGCTGGCCTCCCCCTCTCCTCCTTTATATACGGAGGCAGGGGCACCCTAGAACACACAAGATCAATTGTCCTAGCCGTGTGCGGTGCCCCCCTCCACAGATTACACCTCGGATCATATTGTCGTAGTGCTTAGGCGAAGCCCTGCGCGGATTACATTATCAACATCGTCATCACGTTGTCGTGCTGACGGAACTTGTTGGGGATATGACTACTGGAGGTAAACCGGATAAGAGTGGCCGGGTTAACTCCATGAATACAGAAGCCCATGAAGACGTGAGGATGGTGGCGCTTTACGAAGGCCCAATGCCCAAAGGCAAGTTAAGGCCTGTAGACGTAAACCGACTCTTTCATGTAACTTGTATTGTAAGGAATAGAGACTGAGCCAGACACGTGTATGATCCGGCCTCGGGACTTTGTAAACCGGCGGGCATCAACCTATGTATATAAAGGGATGACCCAGCAGCGGTTTAGGGACAACAGATAACAACTCGAGAATCAGGCAAGGCGGATTCGCTCCCTGGTCATCGAAACCCTAGCAATACCAATCACAACTAGACGTAGGCTTTTACCTTCATCGAAGGGGCTGAACTAGTATAAAATCCCTTGTGTCCCTTGTTCGGTTTAACCCCTTTGAGCTAACCTATAGTGATGGCTGAAGGAAATATGCCCTAGAGGCAATAATAAAGTTATTATTTATTTCCTTATAATCATGATAAATGTTTATTATTCATGCTAGAATTGTATTTACCGGAAACATAATACATGTGTGAATACATAGACAAACAAAGTGTCACTAGTATGCCTCTACTTGACTAGCTCGTTAATCAAAGATGGTTATGTTTCCTAACCATGAACAATGAGTTGTTATTTGATTAACGAGGTCACATCATTAGCAGAATGATCTGATTGACATGACCCATTCCATTAGCTTAGCACCCGATCGTTTAGTATGTTGCTATTGCTTTCTTCATGACTTATACATGTTCCTATGACTATGAGATTATGCAACTCCCGTTTACCGGAGGAACACTTTGGGTACTACCAAACGTCACAACGTAACTGGGTGATTATAAAGGAGTACTACAGGTGTCTCCAATGGTCGATGTTGGGTTGGCGTATTTCGAGATTAGGATTTGTCACTCCGATTGTCGGAGAGGTATCTCTGGGCCCTCTCGGTAATACACATCACATAAGCCTTGCAAGCATTACAACTAATATGTTAGTTGTGAGATGATGTATTACGGAACGAGTAAAGAGACTTCCCGGTAACGAGATTGAACTAGGTATTGGATACCGACGATCGAATCTCGGGCAAGTAACATACCGATGACAAAGGGAACAACATATGTTGTTATGCGGTCTGACCGATAAAGATCTTCGTAGAATATGTAGGAGCCAATATGGGCATCTACGTCCCGTTATTGGTTATTGACCAGAGATGTGTCTCGGTCATGTCTACATTGTTCTCGAACCCGTAGGGTCCGCACGCTTAAGGTTACGATGACAGTTATATTATGAGTTTATACATTTTGATGTACCGAAGGTTGTTCGGAGTCCCGGATGTGATCACGGACATGACGAGGAGTCTCGAAATGGTCGAGACGTAAAGATTGATATATTGGAAGCCTATATTTGGATATCGGAAGTGTTCCGGGTGAAATCGGGATTTTACCGGAATACCGGGAGGATTACCGGAACCCCCCGGGAGCTATTTGGGCCATAGTGGGCCTTAGTGGAAAAGAGAAGGGGCTGCCCTAGATGGGCTGCGCGCCCCCCTTCCCCTAGTCCTATTAGGACTAGGAGAGGTGGCCGGCCCCCTCCTCCTCTTTTCCCCTCCGAGGAATCCTAGTTGGACTAGGATTGGAGGGGGAATCCTACTCCCAGAGGGAGTAGGACTCTCCTGCGCCTCCCCCCCTTGGCCGGCCAGCCTCCCCTCCTCTCCTCCTTTATATACGGAGGCAGGGGCACCTCTAAACACACAAGTTGACACAAGTTGATCCACGTGATCTATTCCTTAGCCGTGTGCGGTGCCCCCTGCCACCATATTCCTCGATAATACTGTAGCGGAGTTTAGGCGAAGCCCTGCTACTGTAGTTCATCAAGATCGTCACCACGCCGTCGTGCTGACGAAACTCTTCCCCGACACTTTGCTGGATCGGAGTCCGGGGATCGTCATCGAGCTGAACGTGTGCTCGAACTCGGAGGTGCCGTAGTTTCGGTGCTTGATCGGTTGGATCGTGAAGACGTACGACTACTTCCTCTACGTCGTGTCATCGCTTCCGCAGTCGGTCTGCGTTGGGTACGTAGACAACACTCTCCCCTCGTTGCTATGCATCACATGATCCTGTGTGTGCGTAGGAAATTTTTTGAAATTACTACGAAACCCTACAGTGGTATCAGAGCCTAGGTTATTTATGTTGATGTTATATGCACGAGTAGAACACAAGTGAGTTGTGGACGATACAAGTCATACTGCCTACCAGCATGTCATACTTTGGTTCGGCGGTATTGTTGGACGAGACGACCCGGACCAACCTTACGCGTACGCTTACGCGAGACGGGTTCCCTCGACGTGCTTTGCACAGAGATGGCTTGCGGGCAACTGTCTCTCCAACTTTAGTTGAACCAAGTATGGCTACGCCCGGTCCTTGCGAAGGTTAAAACGGAGTCTATTTGACAAACTATCGTTGTGGTTTTGATGCGTAGGTGAGATTGGTTCTTACTTAAGCCCGTAGCAGCCACGTAAAACATGCAACAACAAAGTAGAGGACGTCTAACTTGTTTTTGCAGGGCATGTTGTGATGTGATATGGTCAAAGCATGATGCTGAATTTTATTGTATGAGATGATCATGTTTTGTAACCGAGTTATCTGCAACTGGCAGGAGCCATATGGTTGTCGCTTTATTGTATGCAATGCAATCGCGATGTAATGCTTTACTTTATTACTAAACGGTAGTGATAGTCGTGGAAGCATAAGATTGGCGAGACGACAACGATGCTACGATGGAGATCAAGGTGTCGCGCCGGTGACGATGGTGATCATGAAGGTGCTTCGGAGATGGAGATCACAAGCACAAGATGATGATGACCATATCATATCACTTATATTGATTGCATGTGATGTTTATCTTTTTATGCATCTTATCTTGCTTTGATTGACGGTAGCATTATAAGATGATCTCTCACTAAATTATCAAGAAGTGTTCTCCCTGAGTATGCACCGTTGCCAAAGTTCGTCGTGCCCAGACACCACGTGATGATCGGGTGTGATAAGCTCTACGTCCATCTACAACGGGTGCAAGCCAGTTTTGCACACGCAGAATACTCAGGTTAAACTTGACGAGCCTAGCATATACAGATATGGCCTCGGAACACGGAGACCGAAAGGTCGAGCGTGAATCATATAGTAGATATGATCAACATAACGATGTTCACCATTGAAAACTACTCCATCTCACGTGATGATCGGTCATGGTTTAGTTGATTTGGATCACGTAATCACTTAGAGGATTAGAGGGATGTCTATCTAAGTGGGAGTTCTTAAATAATATGATTAATTGAACTTAAATTTATCATGAACTTAGTACCTGATAGTATCTTGCTTGTTTATGTTGATTGTAGATAGATGGCTCGTGCTGTTGTTACGTTGAATTTTAATGTGTTCCTTGAGAAAGCAAAGTTGAAAGATGATGGTAGCAATTACACGGACTGGGTCCGTAACTTGAGGATTATCCTCATTGCTGCACAGAAAAATTACGTCCTGGAAGCACCGCTGGGTGCCAGGCCTGCTGCTGGAGCAACACCAGATGTTATGAACGTCTGGCAGAGCAAAGCTAATGACTACTCGATAGTTCAGTGTGCCATGCTTTACGGCTTAGAATCGGGACTTCAACGACGTTTTGAACGTCATGGAGCATATGAGATGTTCCTGGAGTTGAAGTTAATATTTCTAGCAAATGCCCGAATTGAGAGATATGAAGTCTCCAATAAGTTCTATAGCTGCAAGATGGAGGAGAACAGTTCTGTCAGTGGGCATATACTCAAAATGTCTGGGTATAATAATCACTTGATTCAATTGGGAGTTAATCTTCCGGATGATTGCGTTATTGACAGAATTCTCCAATCACTACCACCAAGCTACAAGAGCTTCGTGATGAACTATAATATGCAAGGGATGAACAAGACTATTCCTGAGCTCTTCGCAATGCTGAAAGCTGCGGAGGTAGAAATCAAGAAGGAGCATCAAGTGTTGATGGTTAACAAGACCACTAGTTTCAAGAAAAAGGGCAAAGGGAAGAAAAGGGGGAACTTCAAGAAGAACGGCAAGCAAGTTGCTGCTCAAGAGAAGAAACCCAAGTCTGGACCTAAGCCTGAAACAGAGTGCTTCTACTGCAAGCAGACTGGTCACTGGAAGCGGAACTGCCCCAAGTATTTGGCGGATAAGAAGGATGGCAAGGTGAACAAAGGTATATGTGATATACATGTTATTGATGTGTACCTTACTAGAGCTCGCAGTAGCACCTGGGTATTTGATACTGGTTCTGTTGCTAATATTTGCAACTCGAAACAGGGACTACAGAATAAGCGGGCACTGGCAAAGGACGAGGTGACGATGCGCGTGGGAAACGGTTCCAAAGTTGATGTGATCGCAGTCGGCACGCTACCTCTACATCTACCTTCGGGATTAATATTAGACCTAAGTAATTGTTATTTGGTGCCAGCGTTGAGCATGAACATTATATCTGGATCTTGTTTAATGCGAGACGGTTATTCATTTAAATCAGAGAATAATGGTTGTTCTATTTATATGAGTAATATCTTTTATGGTCATGCACCCTTGAAGAGTGGTCTATTCTTATTGAATCTCGATAGTAGTAATACACATATTCATAATGTTGAAGCCAAAAGATGCAGAGTTGATAACGAAAGTGCAACTTATTTGTGGCACTGTCATTTAGGTCATATCGGTATAAAGCGCATGAAGAAACTCCATGCTGATGGACTTTTGGAACCACTTGATTATGAATCACTTGGTACTTGCGAACCGTGCCTCATGGGCAAGATGACTAAAACACCGTTCTCCGGTACTATGGAGAGAGCAACAGATTTGTTGGAAATCATACATACCGATGTATGTGGCCCGATGAATATTGAGGCTCGTGGCGGATATCGTTATTTTCTCACCTTCACAGATGATTTAAGCAGATATGGGTATATCTACTTAATGAAACATAAGTCTGAAACATTTGAAAAGTTCAAAGAATTTCAGAGTGAAGTTGAAAATCATCGTAACAAGAAAATAAAGTTTCTACGATCTGATCGTGGAGGAGAATATTTGAGTTACGAGTTTGGTGTACATTTGAAAAACTATGGAATAGTTTCGCAACTCACGCCACCCGGAACACCACAGCGTAATGGTGTGTCCGAACGTCGTAATCATACTTTACTAGATATGGTGCGATCTATGATGTCTCTTACTGATTTACCGCTATCATTTTGGGGATATGCTTTAGAGACGGCCGCATTCACGTTAAATAGGGCACCATCAAAATCCGTTGAGACGACGCCTTATGAACTGTGGTTTGGCAAGAAACTAAAGTTGTCGTTTCTTAAAGTTTGGGGCTGCGATGCTTATGTGAAAAAGCTTCAACCTGATAAGCTCGAACCCAAATCGGAGAAATGTGTCTTCATAGGATACCCAAAGGAAACTGTTGGGTACACCTTCTATCACAGATCCGAAGGCAAGACATTCGTTGCTAAGAATGGATCATTTCTAGAGAAGGAGTTTCTCTCGAAAGAAGTGAGTGGGAGGAAAGTAGAACTTGACGAGGTAACTGTACCTGCTCCCTTACTGGAAAGTAGTTCATCACAGAAAACTGTTTCAGTGACACCTACACTAGTTAGTGAGGAAACCAATGATAATGATCATGAAACTTCAGATCAAGATACTACTGAACCTCGTAGATCAACCAGAGTAAGATCCGCACCAGAGTGGTACGGTAATCCTGTTCTGGAGGTCATGCTACTAGATCATGATGAACCTACGAACTATGAAGAAGTGATGGTGAGCCCAGATTCCGCAAAGTGGCTTGAAGCCATGAAATCTGAGATGGGATCCATGTATGAGAACAAAGTCGGGACTTTGGTTGACTTGCCCGATGATCGGCAAGCAATTGAGAATAAATGGATCTTCAAGAAGAAGACTGACGCTAATGGTAATGTTACTGTCTACAAAGCTCGACTTGTCGCAAAAGGTTTTCGGCAAGTTCAAGGGATTGACTACGATGAGACCTTCTCACCCATAGCGATGCTTAAGTCTGTCCGAATCATGTTAGCAATTGCCGCATTTTATGATTATGAAATTTGGCAGATGGATGTCAAAACTGCATTCCTGAATGGATTTCTGGAAGAAGAGTTGTATATGATGCAACCAGAAGGTTTTGTCGATCCAAAGGAAGCTAACAAAGTGTGCAAGCTCCAGCGATCCATTTATGGACTGGTGCAAGCCTCTCGGAGTTGGAATAAACGTTTTGATAGTGTGATCAAAGCATTTGGTTTTATACAGACTTTCGGAGAAGCCTGTATTTACAAGAAAGTGAGTGGGAGCTCTATAGCATTTTTGATATTATATGTGGATGACATATTACTGATTGGAAATGATATAGAATTTCTGGATAGCATAAAGGGATACTTGAATTAAAGTTTTTCAATGAAAGACCTCGGTGAAGCTGCTTACATATTAGGCATTAAGATCTATAGAGATAGATCAAGACGCTTAATTGGACTTTCACAAAGCACATACCTTGACAAGATTTTGAAGAAATTCAAAAATGGATCAAACAAAGAAAGGATTCTTGCCTGTATTACAAGGTATGAAATTGAGTAAGACTCAATGCCCGACCACTGCAGAAGATAGAGAGAATATGAAAGATGTTCCCTATGCATCAGCCATAGGCTCTATCATGTATGCAATGCTGTGTACCAGACCTGATGTGTGCCTTGCTATAAGTTTAGCAGGGAGGTACCAAAGTAATCCAGGAGTGGATCACTGGACAGCGGTCAAGAACATCCTGAAATACCTGAAAAGGACTAAGGACATGTTTCTCGTATATGGAGGTGACAAAGAGCTCACCGTAAAAGGTTACGTTGATGCAAGCTTTGACACTGATCCGGACGATTCTAAATCGCAAACCGGATACGTGTTTACATTAAACGGTGGAGCTGTCAGTTGGTGCAGTTCTAAACAAAGCGTTGTAGCGGGATCTACATGTGAAGCGGAATACATAGCTGCTTCGGAAGCAGCAAATGAAGGAGTCTGGATGAAGGAGTTCATATCCGATCTAGGTGTCATACCTAGTGCATCGGGTCCAATGAAAATCTTTTGTGACAATACTGGTGCAATTGCCTTGGCAAAGGAATCCAGATTTCACAAAAGGACCAAACACATCAAGAGACGCTTCAACTCCATCCGGGATCTAGTCCAGGTGGGAGACATAGAGATTTGCAAGATACATACGGATATGAATGTTGCAGACCCATTGACTAAGCCTCTTCCACGAGCAAAACATGATCAGCACCAAGGCTCCATGGGTGTTAGAATCATTACAGTGTAATCTAGATTATTGACTCTAGTGCAAGTGGGAGACTGAAGGAAATATGCCCTAGAGGCAATAATAAAGTTATTATTTATTTCCTTATAATCATGATAAATGTTTATTATTCATGCTAGAATTGTATTTACCGGAAACATAATACATGTGTGAATACATAGACAAACAAAGTGTCACTAGTATGCCTCTACTTGACTAGCTCGTTAATCAAAGATGGTTATGTTTCCTAACCATGAACAATGAGTTGTTATTTGATTAACGAGGTCACATCATTAGCAGAATGATCTGATTGACATGACCCATTCCATTAGCTTAGCACCCGATCGTTTAGTATGTTGCTATTGCTTTCTTCATGACTTATACATGTTCCTATGACTATGAGATTATGCAACTCCCGTTTACCGGAGGAACACTTTGGGTACTACCAAACGTCACAACGTAACTGGGTGATTATAAAGGAGTACTACAGGTGTCTCTAATGGTCGATGTTGGGTTGGCGTATTTCGAGATTAGGATTTGTCACTCCGATTGTCGGAGAGGTATCTCTGGGCCCTCTCGGTAATACACATCACATAAGCCTTGCAAGCATTACAACTAATATGTTAGTTGTGAGATGATGTATTACGGAACGAGTAAAGAGACTTGCCGGTAACGAGATTGAACTAGGTATTGGATACCGACGATCGAATCTCGGGCAAGTAACATACCGATGACAAAGGGAACAACGTATGTTGTTATGCGGTCTGACCGATAAAGATCTTCGTAGAATATGTAGGAGCCAATATGGGCATCCAGGTCCCGCTATTGGTTATTGACCAGAGACGTGTCTCGGTCATGTCTACATTGTTCTCGAACCCGTAGGGTCCGCACGCTTAAGGTTACGATGACAGCTATATTATGAGTTTATACATTTTGATGTACCGAAGGTTGTCCGGAGTCCCGGATGTGATCACGGACATGACGAGGAGTCTCGAAATGGTTGAGACGTAAAGATTGATATATTGGAAGCCTATATTTGGATATCGGAAGTGTTCCGGGTGAAATCGGGATTTTACCGGAATACCGGGAGGATTACCGGAATCCCCCGGGAGCTATTTGGGCCATAGTGGGCCTTAGTGGAAAAGAGAAGGGGCTGCCCTAGATGGGCTGCGCGCCCCCCTTCCCCTAGTCCTATTAGGACTAGGAGAGGTGGCCGGCCCCCTCCTCCTCTTTTCCCCTCCGAGGAATCCTAGTTGGACTAGGATTGGAGGGGGAATCCTACTCCCAGAGGGAGTAGGACTCTCCTGCGCCTCCCCCCCTTGGCCGGCCAGCCTCCCCTCCTCTCCTCCTTTATATACGGAGGCAGGGGCACCTCTAAACACACAAGTTGACACAAGTTGATCCACGTGATCTATTCCTTAGCCGTGTGCGGTGCCCCCTGCCACCATATTCCTCGATAATACTGTAGCGGAGTTTAGGCGAAGCCCTGCTGCTGTAGTTCATCAAGATCGTCACCACGCCGTCGTGCTGACGAAACTCTTCCCCGACACTTTGCTGGATCGGAGTCCGGGGATCGTCATCGAGCTGAACGTGTGCTCGAACTCGGAGGTGCCGTAATTTCGGTGCTTGATCGGTTGGATCGTGAAGACGTACGACTACTTCCTCTACGTCGTGTCATCGCTTCCGCAGTCGGTCTGCGTTGGGTACGTAGACAACACTCTCCCCTCGTTGCTATGCATCACATGATCCTGTGTGTGCGTAGGAAAATTTTTGAAATTACTACGAAACCCTACAATGGCTCCACGACTAAGTCCTTTCACGAGGACATCTGTCGTGACAAACCCACGACAGTTGGCGCCCACCGTGGGGCTATCACATGGTGGTTTTGAGTTCTTGAAGGGCAGCTTTGATGGACTCAAGGGATACGCTGTGGGCTGGATGACGAAGAGTCGTTGCGGCAAGCTTTACATTGACGACGCAGGATGGGGTCCCGAGGCCGGTTCAATCGAATACGGGTATCGGGTCCCCTTTGGTGGGATTCACGTCTTCATCGGCAAGATCGGCGAACCGGGCCCTGAGCCGGACACCTGCACCGACATCATTGAGACGGCTCAGCGTGCAAGCCCTTCCCCGGTTCAGCCCGCAGCAAGGCATGCTTTCGTAGGTGTCATCCATGGGGCGGAATATGAGGATCGACCGACATCTGATGAAGAAACCGTTGTCTATTCTGACGACGAGTCTTCAACTAGAGAGACCGAATCATTGTATCAGTTGCAGGACGGCTGGATTAGTGGAGATTTCGATGGCAACAGTATTATGGACCCCCTCGATCTGCCAAACCGGGTCGCTATCTTCATGGTTGGTACACAGCCATCGCATCACTCATCCACCGCCGTGGCAATGCTCTCCGGTTTAGCAACAACAACGCCAGCGGGAGCAGGGGGCTCTGCGCCGCCTCCCTCTCAAGTTTTGTCTGATTTGTTCGATGCTTTGGCAACATTGATGGCCACAGAGGTGGACGCAGCAGCCCGAGATCAGCACAATGCGGAGATTGCAAAGGTGAAAGATCAGATAACTCAGGCTAAAGCAGACCTGGCAGCAGAGAACGCCAGGATGGCTACAGAACGGGCCGAGTTGGAAGCTCAGGCCTACCGGCTTAGGTTGGACCAGAATGCCTCAAATGAGGCCATGATAAGAAGATACCGGCCGCACCTCCTGCCGAGTTATGAGCCAAGAAATCTCTTCAACACGCCAGGAGCTGGAACCTGTAACCAACCAGTGGTAAACCGGACGGAGGCGCCGGGAACAGGAGCGCCAGTTCAGCCACGCATGATGGACCCGCCTCATCAGAACAACATTGTACCGCAGTATGTCCCAACACCCCCGGTGCACTACTCCAACCCGTTAGACAACATTGTGGCCGCCGCTTCACGATTGGCAGCCCTCCCAGCTGACGGCGAGTCACCAGTTGCGATTGAGACACAACGGGCCAGAGAGCTCCTTCAAACAGCTTTAAACCAGTAGCAGACTTATTCGCATAGTCGCGATAGGATTCATTCCACCCCCTGTCCGAGCCGGAGCTACAGTAGGCACGTTGAGGATGAACCGGCTGTATCAAGCAGTGCACGTCACCGTAACTCGCGCGAGGGCACAACCCGACAGGTGGAGGTGCTAATGTACACGATGTGGTGGATCATGGTCGTGCATGTCGAGAGGCCGAGTTAGCAGCACTGCATGCAGCTCGTCAACCTACTCCGATTCGCCCTACCGCTTCAGTGGAGCCAAGCATGGTCTTCAGTTCTTTAGGGGTGCCATGTCTTACCCCCGCTTTGCACGATGTACGACTTCCCAAGGATTTTAAGGGCCCTCGTAAGGTACCCAATTACACCGCCGATTTGCAACCAGAGTCATGGGTTGAAAGTTATGAGATGACAATGGAGATGTTGGATGTGGATGAAGCGGTGTGTGCTAAATACTTCACCATGATGTTGGAGGGGACAACTCGTACTTGGTTAAAGAGCTTACCAGCTAACTCTGTCGGATCATGGGCCGAATTAAAACACCGGTTTATCCAGAATTTTAAGGATACTAGTAAGCAGCCTATGTCGATCGTGGACCTGGCCGCTTGTGTTCAAAAGGATGGGGAGTCTACAACCCATTGGGTGAAGCGGGTCTTAGCTATTCTGCATTCGTCGGATAGCATCAATGTAGATACAACAGTGTTAACATTTGAGGGCAATTGCCGGTTTCTACCGCTAAACCAGAAGTTAGGAAGGCTGAACGTCACTGCAATGATATGTCAACGCTTATGCCTGATTTGGTTAAATATGCCGATTCAGATAATACCAAAGACCCTGACTCAGAGGAGGACAAACCAGGGAAAGGGAAGAAGAACGACAACACCAAGGGGCAGCAACATAACCCGGTAGGTCATGGGAACAATGGTAAGCGCAAGGCAGACAATAGTTTGGACTTTGTGGCTATCACCAATGCTCAGGATAACGGTCAGCATCGTAAGGGAAAACAACCCCAGAGGGGTGGAGGTTCAGGCCCCAATCTGGAGCGCCTGTTAAATCAACCTTGTCTAAAGCATGGATCGAAGGAGAGGCCAACTTCACATCTTTGGAAGGATTGTTATATCATGCGAGAGTTCAAGAACTCCAATATGTTTCAATATGACAATGGCCCTCCCGGCGGTTCAGGAGGTGGTTTTCATGGGCCGGGTTATGGAGGCGGTAGCTTCGGTTCAGGATTTCAAGGCAATCAAACTGGACATAGCAATCAAGGGAACCAGGGCAACCAGGGAGGTTATAACCATCAGGGGAATCAGCAGCAGCAGCAGTCGGGTTATCAGAGCAATCCGAAGCAGTTGAATAGTGGGCAGTATCATGTCTTCATCACTAGCTTGTGTAAGCATGATCAGAAGCTTCACAAGAGGGTTGTGAACTCTGTTGAACCAGCAGTGCCTCAGTATTTGTGCTGGTCGAAGCAACCCATTTTATGGAGTAGAGAGGATCACCCACCCCGGGTTGATAATCCGGGTCATATGGCTTTAGTGGTGGCACCTCAAGTTGGGGGGTATAAGTTCACCAAGGTGCTCATGGATGGGGGAAGCAGTATCAATATTCTCTACTATGACACCTTCCGCCGTATGGGGTTGACAGATAAGAATCTTAAACCGTCGAACACCGTTTTTCATGGTGGGTGCCCGGTAAGTCTGCATATCCAGTGGGCAAGATATCCCTAGAGGTGGCCTTTGGAGATGATCATGATTCAAGGTCAGAAACATTGACTTTTGAGGTGGTGAAAATCAAGAGTCCGTATCACGCCCTGTTTGGGCGACCGGCTTATGCCAAGTTCATGATGAGGCCGTGTTATGTTTATCTGCAGCTTAAGATGCCAGGTCATAAGGGAACCATCACAGTACATGGGAGCAGGAAAATTGCTTTGGAATGTGAGGAAGATGATGCGGCTTACGCTGAGTCAGTTTGTGCCATGGAAGAGCTAAAGTTTTATAAAGACTAGGTTGATCCGGCAGACATGACTTCTTTGAAAAAACCAACTACGGAGCACGACCCGGCATTGAAGTTTAAATCGGCCACAGACACCAAGATGGTTGATTTTGTTCCTGGCGATTCATCCAAGCAATTCAACATCATCGCTAACCTGGATCCCAAAGAGGAAGGCGCGCTCATCGAGTTCATCTGTGAGAATCGGGACATCTTTGCATGGAAGCCTTCTAACATGCCAGGTGTACCGAGGGAACTCGCTGAGCACACACTTAATATAGATCCTAAGTTTAAACCGGTCAGACAGTTTCTCCGCCGCTTCAACGAAGAAAGGCACAATGCTACCGGCGAGGAGGTAGCTCGGCTGTTGGCCGCAGGGTTTATCGTGGAGGTCTTTCACCCGGAGTGGTTGGCTAATCCGGTGCTGGTTCTTAAGAAGAATAGCACTTGGCGTATGTGTGTGGACTACACAGATTTGAACAAGGCTTGCCCAGCAGATCCCTTTGCCCTCCCTTGGCGTATGTGTGTGGCTACGGCGGGTTGTGACCGTTTGTGTTTTTTGGATGCTTATTTTTTGGATCCTTCTGCTATGTCTCCATGCCCTTTGGGCTCAAGAGTGCCCAGACGACTTATCAACGCTGTGTTCAGAATTGTCTTCATAAGTAGATTGGGCGCAATGTTCACGCATATGTGGATGATACTGTGGTAAAGTCCAGGAAGGAGGAAACATTGCTAGATGACTTGAGAGAAACCTTTGATAACCTCCAGGTTTATAAGATGATGCTTAATCTGGACAAATGTGTCTTTGGTGTTCCGGCAGGCAAGCTCTTGGGTTTTCTGGTGTCTAACAGGGGCATTGAGGCTAATCCGGAAAAAAATTCAGCAATTACGTCTTTGGCTAAACCGGCGTGTATCAATGATGTTCAACGTTTAGCCGGCCGGATTGCGGCTTTGAGCCGGTTTATCAGTTGTCTCGGGGAGAAAGCTATCCCTTTATATCATATGCTAAAGAAAACGGATGACTTTGTCTGGAGCGATGCAGCTGATAAAGCGTTTGAGAATCTGAAGAGGCAGTTAGCTGAACCACCCGTGCTTGCAGCTCCGATCGATAAAGAGCCTTTACTACTATATGTGGCTGCTAATGCCAGGGCTGTTAGTGTGTCTATTGTTGTGGAGCGCAAGGAGGCCGGAAAGGAATATCCGGTTCAACGGCCGGTTTATTATATCAGTGAGGTGCTTATCGAATCAAAGAAGATGTATCCACATTGGCAGAAGCTGGTGTATGGGGTGTTTATGGCAAGCCGGAAGCTCAAACATTATTTTCAGGGACATCCTATCACAGTGGTCAATTCAGCCCCTTTGGGAGATATCATTCAAAACAGGGAAGCAATTGGCCGGATTGCCAAGTGGGCTATTGAGCTTGGACCTCACGGGCTGAAGTATACACCTCGCACATCAATTAAATCTCAGGCACTCGTGGACTTCATCAATGATTGGACAGAGTTGCAGGCACCAGAGGAAAAGCCAGACAATACTTATTGGACTATTCACTTTGATGGGTCCAGGCAATTGGAGGGCTCGGGGGCTGGAGTCATATTAACTTCCCCACTAGGTGATAAGTTCTGTCATGTTCTTCACTTAATGTTCCCTTGTACTAACAATGCAGCTGAGTATGAGGCCTTACTTCACGGTCTTCGGATGGCTAAGGAGATGAACTTAAGCCGGGTTAAGTGCTTCGGTGACTCGGACCTGGTGGCCCAACAGGTATCTGGCACTTGGGATTCTAAGGACCCGCTCATGGCTGCATATCAACGAGAGGTGGACATAGTGGCTGGTCATTTCAAGGGTTATCAAGTTGACCATATAGACCGGCGAAAAAATGAAGCGACGGGCGCTTTAAGTCGCCTAGGCTCTCAGTGTAAACCGGTGCCACCTAATGTCTTCCTTGACGTACTGCATAATCTGTCGGTCAAGATACCCATAGAGGAGGAGTTGGCTATTCCTGACCCGGAGGCCCAATTGGTGGCAGCTTTGGATGTTATACCGGATTGGAGAGTCCCGTACTTGGCTTACATGAATCAGGGCAAGTTATCGGAGGATGAAACCTTGGCCCGACAGATAATCCGGCATTCCAAGTCAATGACCATAATCAATGGGGAGTTACATCGTTATAGCATCACATGAGCAATTCAGCGTTGTGTGTCTCCTCAAGAGGGTTGTGAGATTTTGCGAGAAATCCACGAAGGAGATTGTGGTCACCATGCCGGTTCAAAATCCTTGGTGGCTAAGGCTTTTTGTCACGGTTTCTATTGGTTGACAGCTCATGCTGAGGATTTAGTCAAAAGGTGTGACGGTTGTCAAAAATTTGCACACCGCGCTCATGTTCCGGCTCAAGAGTTGAGAATGATTCCAATCACTTGGCCGTTTGCAACTTGGGGGCTTGATATGGTTGGACCCTTTAAGAGACCCAAGGACAAAAAGACCCACCTATTAGTGGCAGTTGACAAATTTACCAAATGGGTAGAAGCAGAGCCAGTCAGTAAGTGTGATGCAGCCACAACGGTTCAATTAATCAAAAAGGTGATATTCCGGTTTGGTTTTCCACATAGTATTATAACTGATAATGGCACTAATCTATCAAAGGGTGAGATGGAGGAATTTTGCCAACATGAGCACATCCGGCTTGATGTAGCATCAGTGGCTCACCCCCAGTCTAATGGTCAAGCAGAGAGGGCAAATCAAGAAATTTTGAGAGGTATTGATAACCCACAAGTATAGGGGATCGCAACAGTTTTCGAGGGTAAAGTATTCAACCCAAATTTATTGATTCGACACAAGGGGAGCCAAAGAATACTCTCAACTATTAGTAGCTGAGTTGTCAATTCAACCACACCTGGAAACTTAATATCTGCAGCAAAGTATTTAGTAGCAAAGTAATATGATAGTAGTGGTAACGGTAGAAAAAGGTAACAGTAGTAAAAGTAATGTTTTTGATATTTTTGTAGTGATGATAGTAATAACAACGGGAAAGTAAATAAGCGAAGAACAATATATGGAAAGCTTGTAGGCAATGGATCAGTGATGTAGAATTATGCCGGATGCGGTTCATCATGTAACAGTCATAACCTAGGGTGACACAGAACTAGCTCCAGTTCATCAATATAATGTAGGCATGTATTCCGAATATAGTCATACGTGCTTATGGAAAAGAACTTGCATGACATCTTTTGTCCTACCCTCCCATGGCAGCGGGGTCCTTACGGAAACTAAGGGATATTAAGGCCTCCTTTTAATAGAGTACCAGAACAAAGCATTAGCACATAGTGAATACATGAACTCCTCAAACTATGGTCATCACCGGGAGTGGTCCCGATTATTGTCACTTCGGGGTTGCCAGATCATAACACATAGTAGGTGACTGTAGACTTGCAAGATAGGATCAAGAACTCACATATATTCATGAAAACATAATAGGTTCAGATCTGAAATCATGGCACTCGGGCCCTAGTGACAAGCATTAAGCATAGCAAAGTCATAGCAACATCAATCTCAGAACATAATGGATACTAGGGATCAAACCCTAACAAAACTAACTCGATTACATGATAAATCTCATCCAACCCATCACCGTCCAGCAAGCCTACAATGCAATTACTCACGCACGGCGGTGAGCATCATGAAATTAGTGATGGAGGATGGTTGATGATGACGACGGCGATGAATCCCCCTCTCCGGAGCCCCGAACGGACTCCAGATCAACCCTCCTGAGAGGTTTTAGGGCTTGGCGGCGGCTCCATATCGTAAAACGCGATGAATTCTTCTCTCTGATTTTTTTCTCCCTAAAACACAATATATAGAGTTGAAGTTGGAGTCGGAGGAGCTCCAGGGGGCCCACGAGGTAGGGGGCGCGCCCCCACCCTCATGGATAGGTGGTGGGCCCCCTGGACTTCATCTTTTCCAGGTATTTTTTATATTTTCCAAACAGTTGCTCCATGAAGTTTCAGGTCATTCCGAGAACGTTTGTTTCTGCACATAAATAACACCATGGTAATTCTGTTGAAAACAGCGTCAGTCCGGGTTAGTTCCATTCAAATCATGCAAGTTAGAGTCCAAAACAAGGGCAAAAGTGTTTGGAAAAGTAGATACGACGAAGACGTATCAACTCCCCAAGCTTAAACCTTTGCTTGTCCTCAAGCAATTCAGTTGACAAACTGAAAGTGATAAAGAAAAACTTTTACAAACTCTGTTTGTTCTTGTTTTTGTAAATATGTAAAGCTAGCATTCAAGTTTTCATCAAAGATTATAACTAACCACATTCGCAATAACGCTTAGGTCTCAAGTTTACTCATATCAATAGCATAATCAACTAGCGAGCAATAATAATGAATCTCGGATGACAACACTTTCTCAAAACAATCATAATATGATATAGCAAGATGGTATCTCGCTAGCCCTTTCTGAGACCACAAAACATAACTGCAGAGCACCTTTAAAGACCAAGGACTGACTAGACATTGTAATTCATGGTAAAAGAGATCCAGTCAAGTCATACTCAATGTAAACTAATAATAATGAATGCAAATGACAACGGTGCTCTCCAACTGGTGCTTTTTAATAAGAGGATGATGACTCAGCATAAAAGTAAATAGATAGGCCCTTTGCAGAGGGAAGCAGGGATTTGTAGAGGTGCCAGAGCTCGGTTTTGAAATAGAGATGAATAATATTTTGAGCGGCATACTTTCGTTGTCAACATAACAACCAAGAGATGGCAATATCTTCCATGCTACACACATTATAGGCGGTTCCCAAACAGAATGGTAAAGTTTATAACCCCCCTTCCACCAACAAGCATCAATCCATGGCTTGGTCGAAACAACGAGTGCCTCCAACTAACAAGAGTCCCAGGGGGAGTTTTGTTTGCAATTATTTTGATTTAGTTTGCATAAAGCATGGGACTGGGCATCCCGGTGACCAGCCACTTTCTCGTGAGTGAGGAGCGGAGTCCACTCCTCTTGAGAATAACCCGCCTAACATGGAAGATACGGACAACCCTAGTTGATACATGAGCTATTCGAGTATACAAAACAAGATATTTATTTGAAGGTTTAGAGTTTGGCACATACAAATTTACTTGGAACGGCAGGTAGATACTGTATATAGGTAGGTATAGTGGACTCATGTGGAATAACTTTGGGGTTTATGGAGTTTGGATGCACAAGCAGTATTCCCGCTTAGTATAGGTGAAGGCTAGCAAAAGACTGGGAAGCGACCAGCTAGAGAGCGACAACAGTCATGAACATGCATTAAAATTAATCAACACCGAATGCAAGCATGAGTAGGATATAATCCACCATGAACATAAATATCGTGAAGGCTATGTTGATTTTGTTTCAACTACATGCGTGAACATGCGCCAAGTCAAGTCACTTAAATCATTCAGAGGAGGATACCACCCTATCATACCACGTCATAACCATTTTAATAGCATGTTGGCACGCAAGGTAAACCATTATAACTCATAGCTAATCAATCATGGCATAAGAAACTATGATCTCTAGTTGTCATTGCAAACATGTTTATTCATAATAGGCTGAATCAGGAACGATGAACTAATCATATTTACGAAAACAAAAGAGGTCGAGTTCATACCAGCCTTTCTTATCTCAGTCAGTCCATCATATATCGTCATAATTGCCTTTCACTTGCACGACCGAACGATGTGAATAATAATAATAGTGCACGTGCATTGGACTAAGCTGGAATCTGCAAGCATTCAATAAATAGGAGAAGACAAGGCAATATGGGCTCTTTTGTCAAATCAACAAGTATGCATACAAGAGCCACTTCAACAATTTAATTATGGTCTTCTCCTATCGACCCCCAAAGAAAAGAAAATAAATAAAACTATTTACACAGGAGAGCTCCCAACAAGTAAAAGAAGAACAGGAAATCTTTTTGGGTTTTCTTTTTAATTACTACTACAGGCATGGAAAGTAAACTAATTAAAAGCTACAACTAATTTTTTTATTTTTCTTAAGGTTTATCAAACACACAAGAAGAAAGCATAAAAAGGAAATTAAACTAGCATGGATGATACAATGAAAAAGTATGAGCACCGACATCTAGCAATAAGTGTGTGAACATAAATGTAATGTCGGTGAGAAATACGTACTCCCCCAAGCTTAGGATTTTGGCCTAAGTTGGTCTATGGCCACGGCTGGCCTGGCGGATATCCACAATAATAGTTAGGGTCGTACTGAGATACAGCGGCTATCGCCTCCTGAGCTGTAGCGTGGCGACGAGCGGCCTCCGCTCTCCTCTCGTACTCATCTGCCTCCTCTCTGGTAATAACATATCTTCCTTTTGCCTGATGATCAAAGAAGGCAGGAGCAGGGAGAGTAATATGGACATCACGACGTCTGTCAAAGATTAGTCGATACTGGAGAGGTGATTCATTCCTCTTGACAAACTGGTGGTGAACCATAGCATTAAAGTCTAGGTAAGCAAGTGGTAATTCAATATCATCTTCTCGTATGGATACACCAAGAAAATTAGCTATGCGGGTTGCATAAATTCCTCTAAAGAAATCTCCATTAAATCTATTAAGATGCAACCTACGTGCAACAATGGCTCCCAAATTATAAGATTTGTCTCCTAACACAGCACTCCTAAGAATACTGAGGTCAGGGACACACATGTGACATGCCTCTTTACCATTAATGCATCTACCTATGAAGAGAGCAAAATAATGTATAGTAGGGCAGTGAATTCTCCCTATGGTAGCTTGTGTTATATATCTAGATTCTCCCACAGTTATGCTAGCAAGAAAATCTCTAAATTCTGATTTGCGAGGATCCCTTATACTACCCCATTGTGGAAGTTTGCAAGCAGTGGTAAAATCCTCTAAGTTCATAGTATAAGAATTTTCATAAAGATCAAACAGGACAGTTGGAGAATTACGTGAAGATGAAAATTCAAACCTCCTCACAAAGGTACTAGTGAGATTGTGATACTGGCTGCACTTCTTTTCCTCGAAGCTCACAAGGTCGGCGTTACGCAAATATGCGTTGAATTCTTCCTTAATTCCTGCTCGATCCATAAAATTTTCAGAAGGCCACTCACCAGGACGCATTGGAGCGTCTCTTGGTGGCTCTTCATCAACATCACGCATTGCAAGCTTGGGTCCTTGCTTCCTTGAGGAACCACCTTGGAACATTTTCCTAAGCATTTTTCTTCCTCTGAAAAATTCTAAAAAATTTTAGTAACTTCAAAATAAAAGTAAACCAAACTCAATAATATTGATAGCAACTACTCATACAAGCGCCTAGGGCCTATATCATGCATCAAAACTACTTGGAACCATACAAATTTGACATGCAAGCTCAAGAACATGGTCACCTAGGCAGCAAAAATTTGCAATGAATAAAGCACTAGAACAAAAACTAATTGGACCAATGGAGGAGTCACACACCAAGGAACAATCTCCCCAAGTAGTTTTGTGAGAGGTTCTTTGAGCAAGGAGATCGAAAATGGCAGCAAAACAAGCTTGGACTCGGGTTTGAGCTGGTTATTTGTGTTTGGGGGAGGAAGAAGGAGTGTGTGGGTGAAAGGATAAGTGGAGGAGGGCCACCATGGGCCCACAAGGCAGGGGGCGTGCCCTGGGGGATAGGGCGCGCCCTCCACCCTCGTGGGCAGGTGGTTGACCCCCCTGCTGTGTTCTTAGTGCCAAATATTCTCAAATATTTCAGAAAAAACATATTTAAATTTCAGGGCATTTGGAGAACTTTTATTTTCGGGGTATTTTTATATTGCACGGATAATCAGATAACAGACAAAAAAATACTATTTTTATTTTACTTAATATAAATAACAGAAAGTAAAAGGAGGGTACAGAAGGTTGTGCCTTCGAGTTTCATTCATCTCATGATCATCAAAAGGAATCCACTAACAAGGTTGATCAAGTCTTGTTAACGAACTCATTCTGAATAATATGGAACCGGAGAAATTTCGAATAACACTATGTTACCTCAGCAGGGATATGCACATCCCCAATACTAAGAATATCATATTTCTTCTTGACAGTAGGAAGAGGAAATTCAAAACCTCCAAATATAATCGATGGAATTTTTCCAATAGAGTTGATACTATGAACTTGAGGTTGTTTCCACTGCAAAAAAAATACACTTCCGTGATGATACGTGTTTGTCACAGTAGGTCCTTTTTTTGTCATGCATGTACATCCATGACAAATTTATGACAGAATCAAGATAGTCATACCTGTGCTGTCGTAGAAGTGTTCCATGACATTACCAAAATTATCATCACGGAAGTGCCCACTTCCATGACGATAAATCGCGCGTCACATAACTGCTTTCATCAAGGGTGACCGACACGTGGCATCCACCGTAACGGAACGCCGTTAAGCTATTGGGTCGGGTTTTGGATCCGATAACCCGTTAACAGCCCCGACCAATGGGGATTTTCCACATGTAAAATCATCATTGGCTGGAGGAAACACGTGTCGGCTCATCGTCGGGACATATGTCATCCACTCATTGGACAGAAGGCGCATATGATACATTGACACATGGCACGGCCCAACAGAGGCCCATTCCTGTGAAAAGGCCGGCCCATTTGACTTGGTCAAAAGGTGGCGGGCCGGCCCATGGAAAGCCTGTTAATGGCGTGTTCGCATATAGCCCATTTATAGCCCGCTAACCCAAGGCCCGTTACGCCCTATCCAAATTAGGCCCAGTAGCGTCATCTGGGCCATCCAATATGATTCCAGCCCGTTTTCACTTCTGGCCCATGTATGGCCCATGACGTCTTTCGGCCCATATGAGGCCCTATGTAACTCTTGGCCTATTAACGGCCCATGGTGAAACTGGCCCGTGATGAACAGTGTATCACTTTACACCCATTAACGGCCCGTGGTGAAGCTGGCCCGTAATGAACAGTGTATCACTTTAAACCCATTAACGACCCGTTATTCTGTTGGGCCGTCTCCAGCCCATGTTATCTTTTGGCCTTCTCAAAGCCCATTTATTCTTGGGCTCATTTCTAGCATTCATTTACTTACGGCCCGTTACTGTCATTTTCTGCTTGTGGGCCAAATTCAGCCAGTGGTTACAGTCGGCCCGTTTGTGGTCCGTTAATACGTTGGGCCGTTTTCATAGCGTCATCAAATATGGCCTATTAACGATGGCCCGTTATGGTCGGCCCATGAACGGATGATTCCAACTCTAGCCCGTTTACGACCAGAATGCGGTCTGTTTGGCCCATATAAGGCCCATTGATGATACGGCCCGTAGAAGGCCCATTGATGATATGACCCGTAGAAGGCCCATTGTTTCTACGGCCCGTAGAAGGCCCACTATTTCTAAGGCCCGTAGAAGGCCCACTGTTTATACGGCCCATAGAAGGCCCACTGTTTCTACGGCCCGTAGGAGGCCCAGTGTCACTACAGTAAATATTAGCCCATGGTTATTGTGGCCTAGTTTTAAAAAATAGGTTATTGCAGCCACTAGCAAACCGCAGAAAAAGAACTGCACTGACTACAAGCAAACAAATAAACAGGACAACAAGGAAATAAATAAGCAAGCAACTTACACTACGCTATCATGGCTATTACACATATTACATCCACTAGGCATCAAAGTTCGCCACCAGTGCAAATATAGGGAACACAACAGCATATAAACGCCGCAGCAAAACAAGTCCAGAACTGAAACCACTTTAGAAGAGCTCAAGAAACAATATCTTGGGTACCCATAATGCTGGCAAGATGCTTAGCAAGCTTATTAACTTTCTCTTGTTTGGCACTTAAGTCCTCCAGCGCTTGCTGTTGCACCAGAAAGTATGCATCTGAATTCTGCAGGGACTTCCTCAGTCCTTCGGCTTCCTGTCGCATAACATCTGATCGATGTCTTTCAACTTGAAGTTGAGAGTCAAGAAGCCGAACTGATTCAGGCAATGAGTTTGAAGAGCTGGTGCCAGCAGTGGTAGCCAGTAACTCGAACACTACATCAAGACAGGACTTTGGGGTTGTCTCAGTGTCTTGAATATAGTTTTTATCAGCTTTCTTGGAGACCAACAGGGATGTCTCACTATCTTGAACCTTATTTGCATTACTTCCTTTACCATTGCATAACAGGGTACTCTTCTCCAATATTTTATCCGCGTTCTAAAAGAGAAACTAACAAACACATCTCAGGTTTACAATGTAGTATATGAAACTCATTTTGGTAAACCAGTTCAGTAGTAAGGTGGACAGGATAACAGCATGAAACAAACATATATCTATGTAGTATGGTCACTGTATGGTCTATATCATTCGAGTTTATGTTGCCAAATCAAGATAGATACAGTTCGAATCATATCTATTTAAGACAAAGCAGCATAGACAGAATATAAGTGTGGGAAACTGCACAGCAATAACAACACTTGTAATGTGCATGGCATGAGAACATAACTGTTTATTCAATTGAAACTGAAATCAACATAGAGCAAGTTACAACAGCAAACAGCCAAACACGTTGAAGAAACAGGTTTAAAACATACCTGTTGCGCCATTGGAGTTTCAATTGCATCCTTCAAATTTGAAATTAGTTGGTATCAGTAAATACAGTGATGCAAGAGCAAAGTAGTATGAACCATAGCTATGGAACCTGACCTGAGAACAATTCTTCTTCTGCTTTAAGCGTTGACTTCGGGTTCGGAGTGGTGGTCCTCGTGATTTGGGCACTGCAGTTGCCTTACTAACTGCTCGTGTTTGGTTGCTCTGTGGTGGAGACAGTGTCGTGTCAACGGGAACTGGGTGTCTATCTGCTGGGGTTGGGGTTAGAAGGGGTGTAGCTGGTTCTCTGTCCAACTGGGTAGGGGTACAATCTGCATGAGTGTGGGTTATGTGTGGTGGGGCTGGTTCTTGGGCAAGTACAACCGTGGTTCTATCTGCATCGACATGTAGCACGATCTTTTCTGGAGACCGTGTTTTTACTCCCACAGATACTGCCATCACTCCCTCCAATTGAAATGGCTGATAAACAAGAAAAGTAATTGAATGTACAGACATTGTAAGATAGACAGGTGCGATGGATAGTAGGGAAGAAAATAGGGCATGAAATAATTCACATTTATGTTGTCTAAGCAAACAGAATAGCAGGACATAATTTCACATATATGATGGCTAATTAAACAGGATAGCATGACACAATTTCACATGTATGATGGCTAACTAAACAGGATAAAATGACATACTTCAAAATATGATGACTATGTAAACAGGATGACATGATATAACTATACGATGTGTCTATTAAAGTGGTTGGCATGCCATAAATCACAAACATGCCGTCGATGGAAACATGATGGCATGATATAATTCACGGATAGAATGACATAATTTAAATATGATGACTATGTAAACAGGATGAGATGATATAACCATATTATGTCTTTAGAAAATGGGTTGGCATGCCATAATTCAGATACATGCTGTCTATGTAAACATCATGGCATGACATAATTCAAATATATGATTTATATACTAAGGAAGTGAGTAGAGGGCAATCACATATATGATGTGTCAACTAAGGAGATGGCATTCAATATTGTGTATATGATGTAAAAACTAAGCATTGCAATACAACATATGCATTATATGAGTAATATAACCCTGCCATGTTTGAGCATACACCTCAGGGGGATAATAGGACTAGTCATCTGCCTCTGAATCCTCCTCTGAAGAGCTATCTGTAACCAACAAGATATCTGCTTCAGCAGGTAGCATTGTCTGCTCTGAAGACCTTGTTTTCACTCTAGATTTCTCCATCACCAATTCAAATGGCTGATGCACAGGAAGAGCAGTTGAATATACAAACATTGTCGACAAAAGCAATGAGAAATACAAAAAAAGGACGGCATGATATAATTCACATATATGACGCTTGCCTAAACAGCATAGCATTGCATAATTCACATACATAATGCCTTGCAACAAGATAACATTGCATAATTCACATATATAATGTCTTGCAACAAGATGGCATTGCATAATTCACATATATGGTAATTAGACACTAAATAGGTGGCATTCACACAAAGCATGTCTAAACTAAGCAAATGACATAGCAATGCAAGATACCATACGCACGATATGAGCAACATAACCCTGCCAAGTTAGGGCATGCACCTCGGGGGGGGGGGGGATATGACTGGTCATCTGTCTCTGAATCCTCCTCTGAGGAGCTATCGGTAACCAGCAAGACATGTGCTTTGTCAGATAACATTGTCTTCTCTGAAGACCTTGTTTCCACTCTAGATTTTTCCATGACCGTGCCAAATGGCTGATGCACAGGAAGAGTAATTGAATGTACTAAAATTGTTGACAAATTTAACACGTAATAAAAAAATGATGGCATGATATAATTCACATATAAGATGACTAGCTAACCAAGGTGGCATTGCACAATTCACATATATGATGCATGGCTAAACAAGATGGCATTGCAGGATTCACATATACGATAAAGAAACTAAACAGATGGCATTGACACAAAGCATGTCTAAACTAAGCAGATGACATCTTTAATGTATACAGTAAGCAATGCAAGGCACCATATGCATGATATTACTAACATCAGCATGCCAAGTTAGAGCGAAGACCTCATGGGGTAAATAGGAGTGGTCTTCTCCTTTTGAATCCCCCTCATAACAGTTATCTTCCTCTTGATTACGATTCGAAATGGGTGGAGGGGGGCTGCCTTTGCGCCCACCATGGAACGACGTCCGCATGAAATTTTATTGCCACACAAGGCTCGTCTCTTTTCCTCTACATGATCAGTTCCATTGTGTACAATAACTGGCATGCATAGGAATAAAACATAGTGAGATTATGTAAGGAGTGCATGCACAAATCCAGAGTGATGGTAGCAAACTGTGGATAGACCCAAAACCAATGATAGCAGGCAGATAATAGGTTTAGTTAAAAAAATACAGATAATGGCTCCTTTAATGTTTGTTTGCACCCAATATGAAACTCATAGTAGACACCGGAGATTAACCATATAGTAGACATATAGTACTGATTGCTGCCCCAATATGTACCCCACAACCATTTAAAAACTCAAGTTTCAGCATTAGTTTGGACCTAACTCGGAGTCTAATAGGTGAACACGACGATAATGTAGCATGTCATCATATTAAGCGACGCATAACGTAAGCAGACACGGAAGAGTGCGACCTCTCTTGCGGACCCGTGTAGTCCTCAAGGTCATCTGCTCAGTTGATGATGGTAATGCAGTTGCCGTGGCTGCCGGCGATGGGGAAGAAGATCTAAGGTGGCGAAAGACAGTCTGGAGAGCGGATCCCTCCTGTGGTGAACCCTTCCATCGTTGGAGCAGTTGAGCTGGGGTGGAAGATAGCGCCGCAGGAGCAGGACAAACCACACAAGGTTTTCTTTGACACATATCTGTAACAGAAGTAATTGAGTAAGGGCTTGTTTGAATTTGAGGATTCTAACAATGCAGGGATAGGAAATAGACAGGAATAGGATAGGAATGCACGTGCAAAACAGAGAATTTAAAAACACAGGATTTCTGCCAATCTGGGTGTTTGATTCACAACAATTGGAAGATCACAGGATGCAAAAAAGCATGGTGAGATTAAGTCAAACCACAAGAAAATGTACGGTTATAATGCTATTATGCTACTATCTCTTAGTCTTGTGCTTGATGAATAGGAATATGAAAAGGAGGAGAAGTGGAAATTAGAATTCCTACGGTTTTTCTTTCAAGGAGACACTAAAGGAACAAATCCTATAGTTTTCCTTTGCTCCATTCCTTTGCACCAAATTCATGAAAAGTAGTACCATAGGAAACTTTCCAATTTCGATGTTTTTCATTCACTTTTCCTTTCAAGCACTGGCGATTCTAGTAGGCAGGCTTGTGCAAGGAAAATCCTACACTAAAAAAATGTTTTTGTGCTACTTCTATTACTTTGGACCCAGGCCACTGCCATACTAGCTCAACTCCCAGGCCCACCGACAAATGCACAGCTCAAACGCGTAGAGATAAATAATGATGGCGTTCAAGAGAGTCCATCACGGATAGATAAGTTGCCTGGTACCTCACTGCTTCTCATATAGTAGGATAAAATAATCGTATTTCCCGTTACTACGAGTGCTTAGTGGACAATATATATAACATGTAGAATAAAAAAGAGATGCAACAAGTGTACAATCTCTTTGGCGAAGCCATGTCAATCTCAGCGTGATTGGGTTGGCCGGTGAGGATGCTCCGGCTGACTTGGCTGTCGGAGGAGGGGAAGAAGATCTTAGGTGTCTGGAGATGGAGCCCGAGGTACTGCTCCGCTGTGATGGAGGGTTTCGTCGTTGGAGCAGCTCCGGTGAGTTGTACGACGCCGAGGCTGAAGCAGGACAAGAGAGACAACGAACAACATTAACCTGAGTGGAATTCTAATAGCATATCCAATACATGACATAAAATACATAACAACAAAGTGCTAGATGTAAAATACATCAGCCGCTCATCTCTGAACTTAACTGTCGAAACCGAATTTAACTGTCGAAACTAAACTTAACTGTCGAAACTAAACTTAACTGTCGAAACTGAATTTTGCTGTCGAAACTGAATTTTGCTGTTGAAACTGAACGCACTAGCAAGGTGAGGCTACACGTCGGTCGATTGACTTTTTCATCTCTGGTCAGTCGATTTTGCAGCTGTTGGATACGAAATCAAGGGCATGTGGTTCATCTTCAACCTCCACCCCCCTGAGCCGGCCAAACAGCAGCCCCCCGCCGCCCGCGGCCGGCGGTGCGCCGCCCTGCCCGCCCCGAAAACACTCCCCACCGCCAGTCCACCGCCGCCCCAGCCATCCCTCTAGGCCCCCCGTGCTGAGATTTTTCTCCGGCGATCCCCACGCCACCGCCCCGCCAACGCCCCACCACCGCCCCCATCCTGAACCCTAAGATAGATAGTGGGGTACCTCTCCAACGATCCCCCTCTCCCCGCTGCGGCTGGTTCTTCCTTCACCCTGGCGGCATCGGAGTGAAGTGTAGCTAAATCGGAGCAGCATCGCAGGCAAGAGCAAGAGCGAGAGCAGCAGCGCGAGCAAGAGCAATAGCAAGAGCAGACCAGGCAGGGGACAGAGAGCAAGAGCAGAGCAGCATCGCAAGCGAGAGCTAAAGCAGCAGCAGGTCCTACTGATGTGGACGTCGCCCTCGAGGGAGTGACGTCGTGGAGGAAGTGGCCGGCGACGCCGCCGTGGATGGAGCCGCGCCGTGTCGGCTCGGGACCGAGCACCGGCAGCACGGTGAGATTGAATCAAGAAGAAAATGCGGCGATTAGTGTACAACCTCTTTGGTGGCGCCGATTAGGCCGCAACTTCATCCGAGCAAACGGTGATGATGATGCTCTTTCGGTGGTGCAGGTGAAGACGGCGGTGTGGGAATGGAGGTGGCGTGAAAGACGAGGGGAATGTCGGGGCAGCTCCTTGGAGGTGGAGGAAGGGGTGGCTGAACCGGCGGGACAATGAGATCAACGACGGATCCTCATCCGGTACAGTGGATGAGGGACGTCGATGTGTAGCTGTGGACGACGTCATCGGGGAAGAGGCTCCGACTGGGTGGCGGACGGAGCAGGGTGTGGGGTTTCATCACGGGTTTTCGCGGCCTCGGTGTACGAATGGGTGGGCAGATGGGATGGCAGTGGGGAACCATGGCTTAGAGACGCGCTTGTCCGAAATGTGGGGTAAGTTACGAAAGTACCCCCACCAATTTGAGGCGGTTCTTTCGGTTCAGGGGTACCACGGGCATTTCGCGTGTCGGGATTTCATAGGAGGTGGGAGTTTTCACACGCGTTGTAATTTCGAAATAGCAAGGCGCGGGTTGAGATGGAGGGAGTTGTCGGAGCACAACGAGACAAAGATATATCTTAAATATTTCAGGCTAACAAGGCGCGGGTTGAAGAGGCGGGAGTTTCACAGCACGATAGACAGAGAAGCTAGCTTGAATTTTCGGCATAACAAGGTGCGGCTTGAAAATTCGGAAGAACAAGCTTAACGTGTACCCAAAAAAAGACAATTTGCACCTCAACACGCACAACACACACACAAACACCATTTAGACTAGAGTAAGGTACACGTGCATTGCACGCATGAGATTTGGCAACCAAATTATGAATAAATACCACATTATAGCATGCAAGCTTTGAGTCATATATGCATGATGTAGATGTTCGTTTAATTCTTATAGTTCATTTCATTCAAAATCATCTAGTTTTTATAAGAAAGCTAATCTATTTTAATATTCATGGAATTGTGCGTCGTAAGACATAAAGTAAAAATAAATAATGGCAAATCATGTAGAAAAACATTTGGGCAATTCCGATACGGAAGATTCTAGAACAAATAAGATGTGCTTGTGTTTTGATGTTTGTGCAGTATGCTTAAGTTCAACCATGGAGTCTTCTAGATTATACATGTGGCGAAATCTGGTGGAATCTAGATGATATCCAACGGCCAGTAGTGCTCAAATTTGCCATCTTTGGACCATCGGATTCGCCTCATCCAACGACCATTTTTCAAAGTTAAAGTTACCCGCACACAATACAAAAAAATATAAAATAATATATATATATATATATATGGGTATAGATATAGATATGTGATGCAAAAGCCGCCCATCATCTCCAATTAGAATAGTGTGCCCATGCACGGATGCGACATGGACAAATGATGTCTGCCATCGGTATCTCAAATTCAAATCAGTCTGACCTTGTTCAATGTGTATACATTACAACATGCTCGTTTCCAAACCACACCGAGCAGATCTCCGTTATATTGATGCATGCATGGGTTTCAAACATCAGGATCTCTTATTCAAATATTTGAATTCAACTTTACATTGATTGTGACCTCACCTATTCAGCTATTCTTTTACACCCACACAGTAGTCTTCTCTTTATAATTGTACCACTAACTTTCTCTCGTGCATGCATGCATACACACTACCAGTCGGCATTATCCATCGCACGCATGCAATCTTTTTCTTCAGGTCGGTCTCCCATGAAGGCACACACCAACACACATCCCCCTCTCGATCATATCAGTCATTCTTTATCTCTCACACGTGCATGCGCAACGATCGATGTTCCTCTATGTATGTGTGTATATAGCTAGGTCTTTCATAGTTTTCCACACAAACCGATCAATCGATATATCCAGTGAGGTCTCACCCTCTTTCCCACGTCCACATCGATCAATCTATGCCTCTCTATATAGGATTAACATATATGGCTAATACACCCACATTAATTATGTATCCAACGTCCTCCTCTCATCATCCATGCCTTCCGCTTCATCTCTCAGACGCATGCACAATGGTGAAGACAGGGGGCAGTAAGGGCCTTGCCCCCCTCCCCCCTAACATCACTATATATCAAGGCTAATATGAATGTGATCATTAGACAATTGCTGCCAAAAATGGTTTAAGTTCATGAATTGACCCTCCTCGTAAAGGATTAGCAATGCTTGGCCCCCTAGATCATTTATTTTTCATGGCTCTGCCACTGCGCGCATCAGCGCACGTGTTCGCCCCCTCTCTCTAAATATCGATCTCGCACTTGTGCATTCCTTCATAGTCTCCCTCCACTCGGCCCCTCGCACCATCTTCTAGCCCCCACCGGATTTTGCCACATGTACAATCTAGCAGACTCCATGGTTGAACTTAAGCATAATGCACAAACCTCAAAACAACAATGGTTCTCTTTTGTTCTAGAATCTTCTGTATCATAACTGCCCAAACTTTTTTCTAGTTGAATTGCCATTATTTGTTTTTACTTTATGCTTTACAACGCACAATTCCATGAATCATAAAATAGATTAAGGGCTTCTTTGATTCAAAGGATTCTCAAAGGAATTTTGGAGGATTCTAATCATTAGGAATTTTTCCTATCTTGGTTGTTTGATTCGTAGGATTGTAAACCATAAGAATTTTTCTATATGATTCATTTGCACTAGATTTCATAGGAAACGTCCCATCCACTCAAACCTATTTGAAAGAATTATGCATTTTTCTATGCACAATCAAACACTCGTATAATCATGTAGGATTTAAGACGACATTCCACTATAATCCCATGTTTTTCCTATTCCCGCATTCTTAGCTTTTTTATAAAAACTAATTGATTTTGAATGAGATGAACTATAAGAATTAAACGAAGGGCTACATCAGGCATATATGACTCAGAGCTTACATGCTATAGTGTGGTATTTATTCATAATTTGGTTGCAAAATCTGATGCGTGCAATGCATGTGTACCTTACTAGTACTTCGAGTATGTGCAAAACACGTAAATTAGAATATCAATGGCACGCTACACAGTGTCTCTCTTACAGTTCATGAAGCCACGTGGCACATGTGTAGGCGTTGTCGCGACCTCCTTGCGTGGATTGATCACAGTGACGTGCTGCTGGTTCCATAAGAATGTACTCGTCCTCCCCGAGCCATACTGGCGGTACATGCACGAAGCGAAGATGTGCACGCACGCCATGCACACACTCATTCCTCGCACGCACACGCGGGTGCATGGGCGGACGCAATTTTGTACCAACATCCACCCCATGTGATAATTTGACGCATGTAAAGTCGTTCACTTCATTGATGGTCAATTAATACAGCGCATGCAAATTGAGTGGACATGAGGGCGGAAGAAAGACATTATTACTCCACTGCTCACATGCGAGTAGTTAAATCGTGGGTTGCTAGTAGTACTTCCATTGGTCTCCTTCATATTTTGTGCGAATTTTTGATAGTAACATAATATTTACGCACTTGAGCAGTGTAGTACTTAAAATTTATGTTCCTCTAAACTCACCGGGAGCCGTTTCGGGCCTCGAAACCAAAACCATCAATTAATCTTTACCTTGTTCCCATCACATTCGAAAGCCTGCTCACATCTACTAGTAGTACATACCAAACCTGAACGTGTTCCCACTATGCAGGTATTAGTGTCTTATATGGGCCTAAGCCCATCCATAATCCAACAAGTACTAGTGCTAGTACTTAGGTTATAAAAAGGGGAACTACCTAACCGAAAATCACTCTACCTTTCCTCCTCATAAGTGCTTCTTCTTCGTCCGTCGTTGCCATGGCCGGTGAGTAGAGCTCTAGGTCGAGAACTACTCGTAACAAGGGAGCGGCAACCAAGGCTGCGGAAAAAAAGAGAGGGCTCGCCTCCACGCAGAGACCTCGAAAGATCTCTCACGGGCAGGCGATGGCTCCCAGGAGCGCCCTAGCCGCGGAGGCGAACATGCCGAGCCGGTAGAGCTGGAGTCGTTATCCCTCGACGGCATGCCCGATGAGCTCAATAAGCAGAAGGAGTTCACCCAAGGCTTGATGGAGTTGCTGAAGGAGAGCCTCGACGACATGCCCTTTGAGCTCAATCAGTAGGGGGAGTTGACCGCCGTCTTGGTGATGCTGCTGAAGAAGAGCATTGCCTCGGAGAAGAAGGCAACCGGCGAAATCCTGCGACTTCGGTAGGACAATGCGAAGCTCTGCCACGAGATCGACCTGTTGAGGGAGAAGAACGCCGGCTGGAAGAAGCTGCATGGGAATAGTAGTTCCTCGATGAAGATGCTGCAGGCCCTCGCCATGGAACAAAAGGAAGAGTTGGCGAAGCTCCGCATCAAGCACCCGGCTGCTGTCAAGGTACGTAATATGGCCGTGGAACAGATGATGAAGGCTCGCGTCGAGAAATGCCGCGTCATGGACACAATGATGAAGATGGCGGAGGAGACGCGCAAGGAGATGGAGGTCGTGGAGGCGATGAAGAAGCAGTTACGACTCCACGGCGAATTAGATCATTTGGGGTGATAATCTTCCTTCTTCTTTTGCTCCTGTGTTTCATCTTTTGCTTCGGGTGTTTCACCGCACGTGGCATGTTCTTTGCGAGGCATGAATAGAACAATGTTTTTTGAGGGAATGAATAGAACAATGCTAACAACGAGATGACTAGCAAATTAGATCATTTTTATCGCCATATGGCACTGGGCTGCCGTGTTTCGTGCTCCTCCATCGCAGTACTACTCCAGTGGAAAACTTGAGTATACCGCACGGTTCTTTGCTCCTCCTCGATCAGGTCGTCGGCGCATTTATACGAGCAGTCAAATCACAAGGCCCCACCTTCCAGCAGTAATGAGCCATAAAATCACAAAGGCCCTCGCCTCTTGTGAAACCGACGAAGCTAGACTGCCCCGCCCTCTAGCCTTTTAAAAAATGTATACTTTTATACAGCAGTAGTATCGATGGATTGCGCCATGGAGCAAAACTTGAAATTAAAAAAAAGGTGGTACATATAGAGAATGCTCGTCGCCAAATTATGCATATAGTACTATTAAAAAGGCTAGTCACAATAATGGTGTCCAGCACAACCCACCCGTCAAATAAAACTAAGAGGGTGCTTGGATACGTTTTAGTCCCATGACTAAAAGTAGTGGGACTAAAACATGCTAGCCTCACCCATGCTTGGATCCAAATACTAAAAAGGCTAAAATCATGTTAATGAGCATTTATTATCCTCCAAACCCTCCAATCCAGAACTCACCTGTGTTAAAGGAGAGGAGTTAAATGAGTAGAGAGAGGACTAATCCACATTTTAGTAGGGGTACCCCTGACTAAATTTTTTTAGTCTCAAGACTAGTTTTAGCCCCTCTTTAGGCAGGGGTGCTTGGAACTTTAGCCTCTTAGAGACTATTTTTAGTCAGACTAAAATAAGTCCCTTGGATCCAAGCACCCTCTAAGCATCCTGGAATTCTTTGACAAAACTAAGCACCCTGAAATTCTTTGACAACTAAAATGCTGGCTATATGATGTTGGCCATATATATTGTACGTATATAATGTGAAGAAACGAGTGGTAGTACTATACCAACTAAAAGATGAAATGTAAGAAATACTAGTATGTACGTACTGAAGAGTTAAAGTAACGAGAAGAAACATAACATAGTTCTGCTGGGGGCTCAGCACAATACACCCCTCAAATTTAATTAAGCACACCTGAAATTAAACTTTGCAACTATTTCCATAGACACTGCATTAGAACCACCATGAGCAACGACACTGCCACCTTACTCGGAGTCCTCGTCCACGTCCTTGACTTCGTCCTTGTCCCTCTTCCTTTTGGCCGATACTTCTTTGCTTGAACCGCACACTCGACTGTTGCTCTTCATCCAACCCTTGTAGATATTGAAGCAAAGGTAGCCATCCATTGCAGCGTAGTGGATGTGGTCTATATCTAGTACGTTCCGCTGCCATGCATGATGATGAAACGTGTAATGAGGTTTCTCCAGTTTACCATACGAAGGATGAACCATGGCTCCTGCCAAGGTCAGTATTGAAGGCTGTCGAGAGGACACCAGCCGATTCTTCTGGAGGTCGAAGGTGTTGCCTACAACGAGGCCTATCCGACGCAGGACTTCTTTGTCATTACCAAAGTCTACAGTAACGAATTTCACTGTTTTGTCCTTGAGGAAGTTCTTAAAATCCTGGCACTCAACGTCGGCATGGCATATGTGGTAGACCAAGCAAACGTTATGTACGAAAACCTGGATCACGGCGGGCTTCTTCCTGTCTTCGTCCTTTAGATCCTTCTCTCGTCCCAAGACTGTGGTGTACTCAACATCTAGCCCAGCGACCCACTCATCATCTGAGTTTTCGAACATGCGGCTAAAGCGAGAAAGGCATCCTTTCACCGTCGCGGAAGAACAGGTGTAGATGACGTCGAACTCCTCACCGGTGATGATTCTAACCTTGTACTCACCGCCGATCATGGAGATTTGGGGCACCATGGATTTGGGAGGAGGGTTAGGATTAGTGGAACTGCCGTAATGTGAATGGACAGGATGACTAGGAGCGAACCGCCATAGTATTGAAGGACGTGCGGGGACGAGTAGGAGCGAACTGCCAGCGTGCGAACGGCAGGGTAGTGGCTTTCCATTCTCCCATGATACGGGCTTCCGAGAGCCCTTGGATCTGAGATCAAACGGTTGCATGGCGTGATTCTAGACCTATGGGTGAATATCCTATCCTGGAGGGTTATTCTGCAAACTTTCAGCAACTTAGCATGCGACCGTTTGATCTCAGATCCAAGGGCTGCTAGCAACCCGTATCATGGTCGCGCCTACCACGACCGCCGCGTCGCTCGCGTGGTCGCGCCCTTGGAGATTTAACACGGTGCGGTATGCGATCTGATGTTGGCATGTCATACATAGTCATCACTTAGTCACTCATACTACAACAAGGTTGGCTATAAGTGTATTTTTTTACTCCTCTCTATCTCTTTCTTCATATTCAAGGAAGAAGCGGTGCTAAGCGCGTGTATTTATTACAGTTGCCAAGGAGTGACCTCTTCCAATGAAATGTTGTTGCTAAGTTTGCTTCATTTAATTAGCTATAGACTCAAAATTGTCTTTTCACCTAGGTACACGTGCTTAGCACCGTTTCTTCCTTGGGTCACCAAACTAGTCTCTCTCTTCTTGATTAACTTACCACATCAGACTTTATGCCTATGTGGCAAGCTTAAGCACCTGTAGGAGCAAGTAAAAGTAAGTACAATAGTGCACTTTACATGGCATTTTTGCATATGTGGAGGAAAGAGAGGCAAGGAAAAAGTGGAGAAGTGGGCTCTCATGCAAGAGCCAGCCTCTACTACATGGTGGAGCATTGGGAGAGGCACCTGTATGGAGGTGGTCAGGAATCTGGGAGACTCACGCGGATCGTAGCGCCGCAGTTAAAATGATAATGGCAAGTCAAATCACGGGGCCCCACCTGTCCAGCAGTAACTCGCTGTCAAATCACACAGCCCTACGTTTGCAGCAGCCTACTCCCTCGTCTTCTCGTGTCTCTGTCGAACCGACTAGGCAGAACTGCCCCGTCGCCTACCGCGCAGGAAAAGCCCCGCCCTTGACTTTTAAATAGTATATATTATACTAATTTTGTATCCATGGATTGCGCCCGCGCCATGGAGCAAAGCGTCTAGAAAACGGAGGAGAGACGGTGGTCTTGCAATAGAGAAGAGGGATAGGCGAGACGGTGGTTTTGGAATGGAGATGATGGAGAGGAGAGGAGGTGGTTTTGCAATGGAGAAGAGGGAGAGGAGCGTGCGGCGGCGATTTAGGATTGGACGAGAGGGCCGGCGCGCTCTGACTGGGTCAAAATCAAAATCAATTTACCCTTCAATTAAGAAAGCGACCCCACATTAACTAGTCTCCCTTTTATTCTGGGTCATAATTGACCATGATTTTCGCACATAAAATATATGTTATACATTGTATACAAGGCCACTATCAAAATTACAATTTACAACTATACAAGGCCACTAACATTAATCGAGGCAAAATTAATGGCGTTTGCCTCATACTAGCACCCGAGGACATTAATATCCCTTGTGTGCATGCGGGAGTGAGAAGGTTAGCTTGCATTCCCAACATTAATCAACCAATGAGGAGTAAGAGGGTTGGCTTGTTGTGCTTGGGAAAGAAAAACCACATTAATTAACACGAGAATCAAGGTGACAAGCTAGCTTGCAACATTGACTTAAACATAACATTGATTTTTACCTTGGTACCTGTAATATGAGTTTGTGGCCTTGTATACAAAAATGGAGGGAGTATAATTTGAAAGTACATTCAGATACGAACCAAACGATACAATCTTTGGTGACATACATTCACATTTTGCTTGTCAAATACAATACGTGGTCAAACTTTGACCCAAAATACGCGAAACAACAAAAAAATACTTCCAAGACCAGTGCCGCTCTTCCGCTCTTCTCCTCTTAAACCACTGCCGCTCCTCTCCTGTTCCAATCTAAATGCAGTGCCGCTCCTCTCCTCTTCCATTTCAAAAGCACCGCCCCTCCTCTCCTGTTCCAATCCAAAACCAGTGTCGCTCCTCTCCCGTTATAATCCAAAACCAGCGCTGCTCCTCTCCTCTTCCATTCAAAAACCACCGCCGGCGAGTGAATGTGCTGTGGAGAAGTAGATCGATGGAGGAGTACAACCGATACGTGAGGATCGCAGACGGCGACCCTGTGAAGCTAGCTAGGATGTTGGAGATACAGTCTTGGTTTTACAACAAGGACCAACTAGCAGCGACGGTGACATCCATGGCCAAATATCTGCAACAGAGTGAAAAGGCGGCGATACTCTCGAAGGGAGTCGCGCCGGAGTACATAGAGCTGCTCCTCTGGGCCATGGAGCAAACAGATTCACCAATCCGATCGTGAGGGAGTGGTGGTGGGAGTATCGATCCTAGATGGAGCATCCACCAGAGATTGAAGGATCGAGCATCTACATGGTGCCGTTTGTGAGGGTGTCCTGCCAGAGCGAGCCGGTGGAGTCTTCGTCGACCGAACTCAACTGCAAGAGGAGAAAAGCAGTTGGCCCGACGACGCTTCCCCGCCATCGTCTCCATCGCCGTTCACATCGTCTGACGGGGCGGCTGTCTGCCGCCGAGGAATAGGAGGGGGTTGCCCCCCCCTAGCCCAATAGTCGGGCAGGTTGTGAATTGTCAGGAGGAGCTTAGGGTTGTCAGTATTTGCAGGTTGTGAATTGTGTTTTGTGTTGTGTATTTTGAGAGTACTTTCAGATATGAATGTCTTTTGAATTTCAGATTTGCAGTATTGAGCATATAAAGTATTTTATGAATTCTAGATATCTTTTTTAGCACTTAAAAAAATGTAGTTTCATAGGAGTATAAAAGTGCAGACAATGTGATTCTCAGAGAAGAAATTGCAAGTTTCAGTTTCAGATAAGAAACTGCAAGTTCAGTTTCAGATAAGAAACTGCAACTTTCAGAGGCAGAGCATTTATATTAACACGACCTTTTCAAACAGGGTTAACATCATGTTGGAAGTTTTATTCATGGTCGAAAATGGAACTACCAGCCAGTTAACATCATGCTGATCAACATTCATGCATAGCACATCTTCATATGATGCACAGTCAAAATGCCCACACAATGTCAAGTGTGCGAAACACAGAGAAAACGAGGGACGAAGTTTTGGCAAGTGTTGGACGTGGTTTTGGGCTGCCCCGTCTAGGCTTTCATTTTTAACATGCGCAGCCCATGACCTCGGATGGGAGGTCCATAGGCCTGTTTGTATTTTCTTAGGGCCGTCATGTACCTATGGACCTCCCATCTGAGGTTTTATTTTTGGCAGCCCAATTTATGTATTTTTTTGAAGAAAACGCAGAGGTCTGTTCTATTTTTCTATATAAGAATAGGAACGCCAGGTCCAACTTATGTTTCCCTTCTAACTATATTATATATATCTAAATTATTTTATATGTTGACTGTTTAGTTCACATACTCCCTCCTTTTCGGTTTATAGGGCTTATCTCAAAATTTTAGTTTTCCATTTTATAAGGCTCAATTTGGTTGTTTTCCATCACATGTTCAGATTCTAAGGTGCATTAAATCATTGCATGCAAGTATTAAGAGAAAATTGACCAATGCATGTACTTTATGCATGCATGCATTGATAAACATAATTTTTTGAGGAAAACAAGTGCATTAATTAGGTGCTTTTGCAAACTAAAAAAAGTATTCCACCATTCATCATCTACCTTAGTTGGTGAGATTTTTGAATTGAGCCCTATAAACCGAAAAGGAGGGAGTAATTGGCAAATAGATCTCGCTGCCACCCCCCGCCTCCTGACTCCAGGCGCGCCTGCCCCCCTCAGCAAGTCCGCTCGCGCGCCCCATGGAGTCGCCGGCCATATACACGGGGGAATGGCTGGAAGACAGGCAGATGTACAAGATGCATCTCCCACATGTCTACAAAGCCTTCCCGCAAATGCTCCAGCCGCTCGACTCCGTCGCGCCGGCGGTGCTGTGGGAGACTCGAGGGAGGAGATGGAGGGAGCGGGCGATGCGGATCCGCGACGATGCTCTCTCCTGGATCCAGTGCACGCGCGAATGGAGGGAAGCAGAGGAGGAAGCTGTGAGGGAGGAAGCCGAGGAGGGATCGAATCCGTTCTCTCACTCGTGCAGGTATGCTCGGATGTGCAAGGATCATGTGGATTGGGAGCTGCTGAATCTAGCCCTGCGAACCTACTACGAAGGAGATTTCTCGAAGAAGCACGGGATGCCCCACCCCAGTCAGCCGCCGATTGCGTTCGTTCGATGGGCGAGAGGAGAAGTGAATTCAGGAGATCCACGCCATGCTGCGAGATGGGAATACTTGACTGGACTCCTGCCCACCAGCACGCCATCGGAGCCGGAGCAGGTGGATCCCCTACCTTACCTCTCCCCCAAACATGCAGAAGATTGAAATTAGGCTTGCAATCTGCTTCAATTGAGCTGTCTGGTGGTTATTTCTGCTTCCTGGGAGACAACATCAGGCTGGAGGATGAGAAGGAACCAGGAACTCCGATGAATTTCCCCTATCACAATGGGGGGAGCGCCGGTTGGGCAGTGGTACGGCCCACCTCCGCCCCAAATGGGGGCACAATCTGGGCAGGCTCCTGTAATTTCCCAAGATCAATCTGCTGGTGGTTCTGACTCTCAGATCAGTGGGAAATCTCAGGGCAAGAATAAGCAAAATAAAAGATAGGACATCCAGAAAACTGCTCCTGCCCCTGCTTCGGGCCTTATGGCATACTTTGAGGTGATCTGCTACAACTGTGGGGAACCAGGGCATCATTTGGATAAATGTGTCAAGCCTAAGAGTTGCTTTATCTACAAAATGGTTACCCATAAAGTTGAGAATTGACCTATCAGAAGGAAAACCCGCAGTTCTGCTAGATATGTTGGAAGTGCCGCTCCAGGATTATGTCCACCATTGACAGAATTTTCCGTGACACAGAATTAGATAGTTTCTTTCCCCTTTCTAGTTGTAGAGCTCTGCCCAGATGTGGTAGTGACCACACTCCTTTGCTCTGGGACTCTGGTCTTAACCAAACTCCAAAGAGCAATAGTTTTAAATTTGAAAAGTGGTGGTTGCTTAGAGAAGATTTTACTGAGCTAGTCAGGAAAATCTGGAATGAGCTTACTGGGAGCAGCTGCCCCCTAGAAAATTGGCAGATCAAAATCAGGAGATTTAGAAGAACTACCAAAGGGTGGAACTCCAATGAGGAAACTAATCTTAGAAGATACAAAAAGGCTCTCCTCCTTGAGTTTGATTCTCTAGATATTAAGGCAGAAACCACTGACCTCTCTGAGGCTGAGACTAATAGATTAAACTTTGTCCATGGAGAGCTCAAGAAAATTTGGCTTCAAAAAGAAATCAAAGCCAAACAAAGGTCTAGAGATAGGAACATTAAGGGGGGTGATAGAAATAATGCTTACCTCCATGCAATAGCTAACTAGAGGAGGAGGAAAACCCTCATTCACTCCCTTGATGGCCCTAATGGCCCTGTTACTGAGGTAGATGAGATGCTGAAAGTGGCTAGTGACTTCTACAAAGACCTGTTTAAGAAAGAAAACCCTTCTGGGTTCTCTCTACAAAACAATTTTTTCTCTGCTTCTGAAAATGTCTCTCCTGCTGAAAATGAGCTGCTAGAAGCCCCTTTTTGAGAGACAGAGGTGAAGGAAGCCATTTTTAGCTCTTATCCTGATGGGGCTCTTGGTCCTGATGGGATTCCCTTCTTGTTTTACCAGCATTTTTGGGACTTGGTGAAAAATGATCTCTTAGATCTTTTCCAAGCCTTTCATAGAGGAGAGTTGGATCCAGCAACTTACTTATGGGGGGTCTGTTGGGGTCAAGTTAAATAACTGTGAAAGTGATTTTTTTTTCCTTGCTGGTAAAGGCCTTAGGCAAGGTGACCCCATCTCCCCGCTTTTGTTTAATTTAGTAGTGGACATTCTTACTAAAATGCTGAGCAAAGCTGCTGATCATAGTCTGATTGCAGGGCTCTGTCCTGAGGTCTGCCCTGGTGGCATCATCTGCCTTCAATATGCAGATGATATCATCCTTTTCTTAGACAATGACTCCACACATGCTAGCAATCTGAAAACTACTCTAACCTGGTTTGAACAAGTCCCAGGCATGAGAATCAACTACTCTAAAAGTGAACTCATCCCTATCAACATGGATGATCAGGAGTTAGCTGACTTCCTCTCTATTCTAGCCTGTAATAAAGGTAACTTCCCCATTAGGCCTTGTTTGGTACAAGTGGGTCGACATGGTTTCTAGAGGATTAACCTCGCGGGGCCCAAAAACCTCGCTAATCCTCGTCGGCCCATTTATTTCACGGGGTTTGCACAACCCAACCCCTTCGAACCCCCTTCAATCCCCTCCTATCCACGCATCTTCCAGGCCTACCCGCAGGGAACGAGACGGGCGAGATGCATAGAGACAGAGCATCGTCCTGCCGCCACCGGGAGGAGGAGCCGCGCTGCCGCCGGAGTGTCGACGTCCTCGTCTGTGGTTCTTCCTGAGATGGATCCTCCCCTATCCTCCACTTCTCCGTCCCCTCCCCTGCAAACCTAGGGCTATGGCCGGGGACACGCCTTCTTCCTCCTCCCATGGAGTGAAGAACTTGTCCAGCCCGTGGTCTGCTGTTCTTGTTCAGCTCCATTTTGAAGGGCCGTTGGCTACTAGATGCTGCAATTCTTCAGTCTGGAGCAGATTTTGATGATAGAACTGATTTACTAAATTTCTGCCAATGGTTTGTTGGCACATTGGTTGAAAGAACAAAACTGTGAATGGTGTTGTTGGATGAGTGATGATCTGATTGTTTATGTTTCTGCTCTGATGAACCAAACTGTGCCATGGGACTGACCATTTGTAATGGTACAGTAGTGATTTGTACTAGTTTTTGATCACTTGGTTGTTGCCATGGGACTGACCATTTACTAAATTGCTGAAAGTTAGCCTCACAGTGGACCTTATACAAGTTAGCGTTAATGGTACAATAGTGAATTTGTACTAGTTTTTGATCACCTGGATAAGCCAGGGAGAGGTCGGCATTTGAATATGTGCAACTATTCTGTTTCATATCTCTATTTTTTTGAATGGAAAAACTGACTTTCTGTCTTAATTAGGACAAGGGATCGGTAGAAGGGAATCCACACAATCTGCAAGATACAGCAAGGTACTTTGTATGATGCGCTTGAGCCATCAATTTGCCGCTCCTTTTCTTCCTGAAGTCAACAGAGACGACACCGACTGATTTTCCAACACGCAATAGCTCCGCCTCAACTTCTATTTTTTCATGGGAAAATAATCAGAGTTTACCGCATGTCAAATAATTACTAATAATAACATAACAGCGAAAAGACGAAGATACGTTCAAAATTAATCAAGCTAGATGCCTACAAACAAAATGTTCTGTAGCAAATTTTTCTTACCATGGTGTTTTTTTAACTTGTAAAGATTAGATTTTTAACTGTTATGCACCATGCCATCTCTATACTGCAAACCCTGTCAACCAAATGAGTTTTTTATACAATGGGGTTTGGGGGTGGAGGGGAATTGGGGAATCAAGGGGATTGGGTGGAAGGGAGGGACTCACCAAATCCTCCCAAATCCCCGCCTCCCAAATCCTCCCAAATCCCTTTGTGCCAAACAAAGCCTTAAGTACCTAGGTATCCCTCTCCACTATGATAAACTGAGGAGAGAGGATATCCAACCCTTCTGGATAAAATTATTAAAAGGATTGCTGGGTGGAGGGGCAAACTTCTCTCTTACAGAGGTAGATTGATCCTCATACAAGCTTGTTTGGCTAGCATTCCAGTGTATCTCCTCTCCTTCTTCAAGTTCCCTAAATGGGCAGTGAACCTCATCAATTCTCAGATGTCTCATTGCTTGTGGAATGATTTTGAGGGAAATAGGAAGCTACACCTTGCTAATTGGGCCCTAGTCTCTATGAAAAAAGATTTTGGAGGCCTAGGCATACCTAACCTCCAAGAAATTAACATCTGTCTTCTAGGGTCTTGGATTAAAAGATTCTATGAGGAAGACGTGAAACCCTGGAAGCTTCTTATTGCCCATAAATACCTAGGAAATAAACCTAATATTTTTGTCCCTTCCTCCAACCCTAAGACCTCTAGATTCTGGAAAGAATTAAAATCTATTATGCATGCTGTGAAATTTGGCTATAGATGGAACATAGGGGATGGGAGCAGAACCAGGTTCTGGGAAGATACTTGGTTTGGCACATCCCCCCTAGCAGTCCAATTTTGGCCTATTTACTCTGTCCGCAATGAGCTTAACAAAAGTGTCAATGAAGTTTGAGACGGTTAATGCCTAAAACTCTCTTTTAGAAGGAACTTTAGTGATAGTCTCATGGAACAATGGTTCCAGCTGGAGGAAATTGCCAAAAACATTACCTTTACTGCCGAGTCAGATGCCCTGATTTGGCAGCTGGACAATAAGGGGAAGTATTCCTCCAGCTCCCTCTATCATGTTATCAACTTTAGAGGGGTTCAACCCGTGTTTATCCCTGCTGTCTGGAAATTGAGAGTTCCCCCTGAAATTCATGTATTTCTCTGGCTTCACTCCAAAAACAAATTGATGACTAGGGATAACCTTAGAAAGAGACACATCATCAAACCCCTTGATTGTGTTTACTGCTTGGAACAAGAGTCTTGTTCTCACCTATTTTTTGAATGTATAGTTGCTAAACATCTCTGGGCCCACATTGAGGAATATTTCTCTAGTCAGATTGGCTCATCCTTCGAATTTGTCGCTAGATTCTGGATTGCTACCAAAAAGTGCTCAGTTTTAAACACTATTAGCTCAGTTGTCCTTTGGTGCCTCTAGAAATACAGAAATGCTATGATTTTCAGTAACACCTCCTGGATTTCCATTCCGCAGGTCTTGAGGTTGATCAGGAACATGGTGAGGAACTGGGCGATTCTCTCCTCCGGATCGGACAAGGACAAGTTGACGAGCTTCGTGGAAACCCTAACAAGATCCCTCTAGAAACTGTTGGCGATCACTTGTGGCTGAACAAGGCTCGACCTGCTCTGGGGCTGGACCCGTGGGCTCGTCTCAAGATCTCTGATGAAGATGATGGGCACCTGGCACCGAAAAAGAGGGACATCCACCATGCTACACCTTCCAGCCCGGTGTCTCCGCTTGCTTACTGATCGCCGCAGGCTGACACGGCCCCTCAGCTGAAGACCATGAAGGCTTCACTGGACCCTCCTTGTGTCATTTGAGTGCTCTATCCGCTCTGCCTTTGGCACCGCTCGGGTGATTTGTGTTATTCAGAGAACTTGTTCATCCACCCCCTAGTTTGTAGCTTTTCTACCTTTGCTTTTGAACTGCTCTTTGAGCTGCTGTATCAGAATATGTTGTGGTTTTGTTCTCAGCAATGGAACCAGGGAGAAGCTCCCTGTTTTTCTATTTTTTTATTTTATATGTTATTATATATTATTTTTATTGTCATCATATATTTAACAGATACTTACATATGTAAGAAAACAATATCCCACATCTTATTAACTTATAAAAATAATTTCTTAACAAATAAAATCCTGGATTGTTTTGGCATGAAAATCCTAGTGATTGTGTACAAAAGCTTGGTAAGACTTAAGGACGAATGTAATAATATCATTTATTATTTAAATATATTTCTAACAAAATGCTCAGCCCCTTTTTATTTTTTGATAACATTGTTGGCCCAACCCAACATTATAAATAGAATCAGCCCAGCAAAATCATGTATTTTGAGAAAGTGCAAGTGACCTGTAATTTTTTAGGAATAAAATAAACGGGCCGCATGGACACTACATTATTTGTTCACCCAGCCCAGCTAATGGCTGTAATTCAAAAAAAGAAAGATCAAATTGACTGTAAATTCTACCGCGCAAAAAAAAGACTGTAAATTCTAAAAAAATGGGTTGAATACGTGCCACATTTTTGGAGGCTGAAATGTGGGCCAATAGGTCGAAGCCAATGCAAGTCGTTGTCAATTTAGTCAACAAATGATTCTGACATGTTAGCCGTTGGATTTACATCCAACGACCGGCATCCATTTTCAATCTCTCGTCTTCTTCCTCCAGCGCCGCCGGGACCACCTCCCGCCTCCTGCTGCTAGCAGCTCTGCTTAGCACGCTTCACTATGAAGCGCTACTCCACCGTTGGCCAGGCCATCCCTTCACCCCTCCACACCTCCTGTTCTTCTCCACCAACTGCCGAACCACACCGCACTAGAACCAGTTAACCCTCGTACACCTCTCTGTCTGCGACTCTACTCCCACGTCTTCCCATCTCCGGCTCGTTGCTGTCCGGGGCCTCGCCGTCGTGCACCACCTTGGATGCGCTCAGCGCGGCGTGGTCAACATGGTCAATGAACGACACCATCAGAAGTAGACTGTGCGTGGAGAGGCTGACAGCTGGGTCCATGGCCGCACACAAGGAAATGCCTCCTTATTACGCGCAAAATAATGATTCCTCCACTGACATCTCGGACCCACCGGAAGGGCCTCTGTATTTCACAAAATAAAGTGCCCCCCGCTGACATGTCGGACCCACCAGCTATCTTCGCACGCAAGGAAGTGCCTCCTTATTATGCACAAAAAAATGAATATTCCCCCTGCCAGCTGGAACCCATCATAGTGGGAGGCTGACTTGTGGGCCTACCAAGTTGACAGGGACGGAGAGCTTCGTCAACTTAGTCAATATGAACGATTCTAGCTCATGTTACCGTACGATGTTCATCCAACGGCCGTAGTGCTTCTTCAACCTTTGGTCTTCTTGCTCCATCTGCCCAAACCAGTGCCGGTCGTGCCGCGTGCTCCTGCCTCCCGTGGCCGGCTGTGATGCCGCGGAGGCCTCACCGCCCCTACTACTCCCACCGCTGGCCAGGCCATCCCTCTACTCACCCACACCCCCTGTTATTCTACGGCGATAGTAGCCTCACACCGCAGTTGAACCAGTGAACCCTCGTACTCCTCTTCGCGTGGGCATCCACTGTTGCGTCTTCCCCGGCTCCGAGTCGTCCCCTTCCTAGTCCTCGCTGCCGTCCACCGCCTTGGTGCTCTCGGCGCGGCGTGGTCAACATGGTCAACGACCGACTTCCATCGGAAGAGTACTGTACGTGGAGAGGCTGACAGCTGGGTCCACGGCAGCCGCAAGGAAGTGCCTCCTTATTATGCGAAAAATAATTATTCCTCCACCTGACAACAGGGACCCACCGGACGGGCCACCAGTATTTTGCGAAAAAAATCGTGTCCCCCTAACTGCTGGGACCCACCAGACGGGCCACCGTATTTCGCAAAAAATGTTCCCCCCGCTGTCAGCTCGGACCCACCGGAAGTGCCTCCTTATTACGCACAAAAAAATGAATACTCCCCCGGCTAGCTGGGACCCACCTTGCTGGGAGGCTGACTTGTGGGCCTACTAAGTTGATGGGGACGAAGGGCTTTGTCAACTTAGTCAATATGAACGATTCTAGCTCCAGTGACCGTACGATGTCCATTCAACGGCCGTAGTGCTTCTTCAACCTCTGGTCTTCTTACTCCAGCCGCCCAAAGCAGCGCCGGTCGTGCCGCATGCTCCTGCCTCCCGTGGCCAGCTGTGCTGCCGCAGAGGCCTCACCGCCCCTTACTATTCCCACCGCTGGCCAGGCCCTGCGGCGACGGCGGCCTCACACCGCAGCCAAACCAGTGAACCCTCTAGTCCTCTCCACGCGGGCTTCCACTGTCGCGTCGTCCCCTTCCTAGGCCTCGCTGTCGTCCACCGCCGTGGTGCTCTCCGCGCGGCAGGTCAACGTGGTTAAGGAACGACTTCCATCGGAAGAGTACTGTACGTGGAGAGGCCGACAGCTGGGTCCATGGCCACAGCCCAGTTTTTTTGTGATTTGCCAAGTAAGTCGCTTTGTCAGGCCTGTTGGGCTGCAAATCTTTTAAAAAGAGGAGAGCTTTCATTCGGCTGGCCGAGAAAATGGCCCATCAGTAATGAGAAATGGGTTGTACATTTTTAAAACACATCAAACAGGCAATTAGTTTAAAATATCTTTTTTTCATTTCAAGATTTTAAATTACATTAATTTTTATGCATGGAGAATTTGTTGGATTTTATATTGATATACATTTATTTTTAAAATCAGTTTGAATGTGAGTCGAAATTTCGTGATTAAAAACAGTTTGGACCGCACCGAAATATGCAAAATTTCGTATAATTTTTTAACCGTTGCCACAATATGGGCTGTAATGCTAACAAAAAGAATATGGGCTCCAAAAAAACCCTTAAGAATTAGCAAATGAGCTGTAAATTATTAGAAATAATGGCAGATGGGCTGTATGCTGTTTTCCACAGATTTGAGGCTTTCCTAAAAAAAGGTTGACGCACAAGCACTGACTGTTGGATGTCCATATGTAGGATCGGAAGTATGTCTAGAGGGGGGGGGGTGATTAGAGTACTTGACCAAATAAAAACTTAACCTTTTCCCAATTTTAGTTCTTGGCAGATTTTAGCTAATCTAGGACAAGTCAAGCAATCGTCACATAATTCAAGCAAGCATGCAAAGAGTATATAGGCAGCGGAAAGTAAAGCATGCAACTTGCGAGAATGTAAAGGGAAGGGTTTTGGAGAATTCAAACGCTATTGGAGACACGGATGTTTTTCCCGTGGTTCGGATAGGTGGTGCTATCCTACATCCACGTTGATGGAGACTTCAACCAACGAAGGGTAACGGTTGCGCGAGTCCACACAGGGCTCTACCCAAGGGCAACGGTTGCGCGAGTCCACACAGGGCTCCACCCATGAAGGGTCCACGAAGAAGCAACCACCCACAAAGGGTCCACGAAGAAGCAACCTTGTCTATCCCACCATGGCCATCGCCCACACAGGATTTGCCTCACTAGCGGTAGATCTTCACGAAGTAGGCGATCTCCTTGCCCTTACAAACTCCTTGGTTCAACTCCACAATCTTGTCGGAGGCTCCCAAGTGACACCTAGCCAATCTAGGAGACACCACTCTCCAAGAAGTAACAAATGGTGTGTAGGTAATGAACTCCTTGCTCTTGTGCTTCAAATGATAGTCTCCCCAACACTCAACTCTCTCTCATAGGATTTGGATTTGGTGGAAAGAGGGTTTGAGTGGAAAGCAACTTGGGAAGGCTAGAGATCAAGATTCATATGGTAGGAATGGAATGTCTTGGTCTCAACACATGAGTAGGTGGTTCTTTCTCAGAACATATGTGTTGGAATGGTGTGTGTGTTCTGATGGCTCTCTCATCGAATGAGAAGGAGGTGGAGGGGTATATATAGCCTCCACACAAAATCCAACCGTTACACAGTTTTCCAATCTCGGTGGGACCGAATCAATAAACTCGGTCGGACCGAAAATGTAAACCTAGTAACCGTTAGTGATATTCGGTGGGACTGACATGCAACTCGGTAGGACCGATATGGTTAGGGTTTGGGCATAACGTAATCTCGGTGAGACCGATTACACAAACTCGGTGAGACCGAATTTGGTAATTAGCTAACCAGAGAGTTGGTCAGGCAAACTCGGTGGGACCGATTTGCTCTTTCGGTGAGACCGAGTGGAACTCGGTGAGACCGAAAAGTTACAAAGGGGAAACACTGAGTTTACATTGCAATCTCGATGGGACCGATTCGCTCTTTCGGTGGGACCGAAAAGTTACGAAAGGGAAACAGAGAGTTTGCAACCCCATCTCGGTGAGACTGAGATCCTTATCGGTAGAACCGAATTGCTAGGGTTTGGCAGTGGCTAATGACAAGTGAAACTCGGTGGCGCCGGATAGGAAGAATCGGTAGGACCGAGTTTGGCTTAGGGTTTAGGTCATATGTGGATATGGGAAAGTAGTTGAGGGTTTTGGAGCATACCACTAAGCACATGAAGCAAGAGGCTCATTAAGCAACACCTCATCCCTCCTTAATAGTATTGGCTTTTCCTATGGACTCAATGTGATCTTGGATCACTAAAATATAAAATGAAGAGTCTTGAGCTTTTGAGCTTGAGCCAATCCTTTGTCCTTAGCATTTTGAGGGTTCCACTTTCACATCCATGCCATGCCAATCATTGAGTTTTCCTGAAATAATCATCTTGGAATAGCATTAGCTCAATGAGCTATATGTTGTTATGAATCACCAAAACCACCTAGGGATAGTTGCACTTTCAATCTCCCCCTTTTTGGTAATTGATGACAACATATAGATCAAAGCTTCGACAAATGATAATAAGCAAGAATTATATCGTCTCTTTGAGAAGTATGTGATAAGTAAGAGCTCCCCCTAAATTTGTGCATATTTAAAATTTGCTTTGGACTGCAAGTGCACAAAGAGTTAGAGGCATGGGTTACTCTTCCATGTCACATACATCTTGGTGGAGCACTCAAAATGATAAGAATGAAATACATGCACTCATCACCAAGAATAATGAATGATCACAAGATAGATAAGATAATAGCATTAAGCAAGCATTAAGTGTAGCTTATGATCAAACACATGATCATCAATGTCTCACAAGCATAGTATCTCAAGCACTCAAAAGCAAACAAGTTTGAAAAACAACCACCAAATAAAGCAAGAGAGAAAAGCAACACACTCTCTCTCGAAGCCTATGATCTATACATCTCCTCCCCCTTTGGCAACAAGTTACCAAAAAGTTCCTAGAAAATGCATAGCACTAGATCGACGCTCAGGCTTGATCTTCAGGTGGTGGTGGAGACCGGATCACTCCAAGGACGAAGGCTTCGGTAGATGCTGAAGTAGACGCTGGAGTTGGAGCTGAAGTAGATGCTGGAGCTGGTGGAATTGAGGCTGTGGCTGGTGCTGAGGTGGTGGCTCTTGTGTCAGCAACTGGCACGGCAGATGACCTCGGGCCTCGTGGCACTCTGGCAAAGGTATGAGTGGTAGTCCTGCCTCTCCTCTCCTGCATGTCCTCCTGGAGCTGCTCCACTGCAGACTGAACTTCTGTTACCTTGACATCCAAGTCATAGAACTTCTGTTCCATGATTCTCTCTAGGCTCTGCTGATTCTGAGTGAGAGTGGCAAGACTTTGCTCAATCCTCAGCGTGGATGCAATCAAGTAACTAAGCTGCTCTTGTTTAGTCTTCAAGAAGTATTCAGATGCCTCCTCTTGGGTAGGCATCTTGGCAGCTTTCTCTTTCCTTGCCTTCTCCTTCTTTGCAAATGCTTGGGCAGATGATGGCTCGTTCTCAGTCATGACAACTTGATTGTCCTCGAAATCTGGACGGATGGGCAAATGTTCCTTGTCCAATAAATATATGCCCGTGCCCATCTTGGAGTTGATGAGCTCCTGAATCTGAGGGGCATATCCGCAGCTTCTCTTTTGGTCTGCTGCAGTCCTCTTGATAGTTTCTACTATGAGGCTCATCACCTTGAACTTCTGAGGCACATCAAACACATGTAGCAAGTTGATAGCATGGCCTCTGATCATCTTGTGATCTCCAGACTTGGGCAGTAAGGTGTGCCTTAGTATCCAATTGATCGTCGGGAGTCCTGACAGAAGGTAATGCACAGAGCCAAACTTGAAGTTGTCAAGAGCTTCATTGGGAATTTCCTTGTACATATTGGACATGGAGTTGTGGTCCATCTTCTTCTTGGCATAGATATCCAAGTCTTCATCTTGCTCCTCTGGGGCATTAATGATCTGTGCCCACTCAGCCACTGTATATTGGTACCTTGTACCCTCAGACATCCATGTGATCCTCCCATCTGGATAAAAGTGAGCCGTGGAGTAGAACTACATGATAAGCTCCTCGTTCCACTTTGTGAGCTTCTGCCCAACAAAGTCGGCTACTCCACAAGCTATGAAGCTGTCTTGCACTCCAGGATAGTGCTCCTCATTGTCCTTGATGTATGTCCAATCAACCCAACGCATATCACAGACAATTGGCTTCTTATCTAACAGCACAGTCTCATAGAAATCCTGCTGCTCCTTGGTGTGAAACCTGTAGTCCACGGCAGTCCTTCTCCTTGAAGCATACGGGTCTGCTTCTCTCCACTTTCTCAGCCCTGAATCTCTCCTGAGCTTCATGTCCTCAGCCACAGGATGAGCATCGTTGTGGTCTGGGATCTTGGGCTTTAGCTTTCTTAGGACATTTTCTTCTTCTTCTTCAGCAACAGTCTCAGGCACTGGGGCCTTGTTCTTTTCAGCTGCAGGAATGCTCCTTGTATTCCTCTTTGGTTTTGGCTTGGAGGCAGCTTTGGGCTTAGATGCAGTAGCCCCTGACCTTATGGCATCACCCATTAGCTTGGGTGCCTTGGGCGCTGGTGCAGCTACCTCTTCTTCCTCTTCTTCTTCCATGATGGAAGCTTTGCCAAGCACTCTAGCCACAGTCTTCTTCACCCTTTCCTTTCTTTTCATGCCCTCAGCTGCAACTGGCTCTTGGGGAGTGGGCTTCTTAGTTGAGGCTCTAGCCTTTGACATGGGCTGCCTGCCTGCTGGCCTTTGGTTTTTCAGACCTGGCTTAGTGCCTTGAGCTGGCTCAATTCTCTTGGAAGTGGCCTCTTCCTCTGCCACATAGTCCTCGTCTTCAGAGTCTGAAGTTTTCTTCTTCCTTTGTCTCGTGGCAGCCTTTTGCAAATTGCTAGGAGTGCTCCTGCTGCCTTCATCAGATGAACTGGAGGGACTAGTGCCCTCACTCATCACCACTTGCTGCTCTGACATATTTTGGCTATCACTTTGATCAGACATGCTGCACTGACTGCTGACCCTGTGAATAGATTATAGATGAGGTAGAAAGGATGAGCATCACAAAATGCAGAGATTTTTGCAAAAAGAATGATCCAAAAACTTAGTTTTAGTTTCCTACTGAAATTATCTCGGATCTACCGATTTTCAAACTCGGTGATACCGAAGCAGTTTTGGAACCTAAACTAGTGAACTCGGTAGGACCAAGTCACAGTTCGGTGGCACCGAGACTGCTAGGGTTTCACTGATTTCAAAAATCGATCACACCAATAAGTAATTCTCGGTCAGACCGAGTCTCACTTGTGCAATGGCATAAGCCAAATCGGTGGGACCGAGTTTTTCAACTCGGTGGGTCCGAGATGGTTTCGGCGGAAACCTAAACCTAGAATTTTCGAATCAAACCTAATCTACGGGCGCTTTGACTGGATAGAAGTTTCTCAAACGTGGCAAGAATCAATGTGATCACAATGTGCTAGGAATCAGATTGAGGAATAGCACAGAGATCAAGTCCATACCCTAGTTCGGCGGGGACTTGCTACGGCGGCAACGGTGGGGCAGAATTCCCATTGACGGCGACGGATACCAGCGACTGGAGGCTGCTGGCGGTGAGAAGACGATCCGGAGACCTCGAGGGCAGAGCAGGCTACCGCGCGGGCGAAGGGGTTCGGAGAAGTTTCCAAATTTTGCCCGTGACTATATATAGCCCGACCCTGTCGGTGTGACCGAGTGGAACGACTCGGTGGCACCGAGATTCATAACTGCGTGCAGTTACTGAAACTCGGTGTGACTGAAAAGTTCAAATCGGTTGCATCGAGATCGAAAACCTAGATCAACTTAATGATCTCGGTAGGACCGAAAGTGGAGTATCGGTCAGACCGAGAATCATAAAGAGGTTTTGGAAGTTTAAGTCTATGACGAATCGGGGACTCCGAGCGCTCCTCACACAGAGTGGTTCGAATCTGACTTGATCAAATTTTGTGATGCAGCATGAATAGAGTTTGAGACGAGAAAAGCATAGATAGCTAGAGGAGGTTCTTAGGCATTCTTGTCCATCCACTTGGCAAAAAGAAATATACCGAACAATCAAAACAACAAGTGGATGTCCTCGAACGAGTAAAATATGCAACCAGCATGCTCACACAATAAGATGGCAAATGAAATATGTGGCAAGGCATGCACAACCAATACTAGCATCTATCAAGCCATTTGCGATGACTAGGTCATCTATGTATGAGTATATTGACTTAGGAGTCAAGTGAGAACACTTGATCATAGGTCATACTCATCGTTTAAGACCAAGTGGGGTTACCACTTTTACATAAAGCATTGTTGTGTTCACATCTTTAGAGTTGCTTTAGCTCAAGTCTTAGAGTAAAGCTCCCCCTAGATGTGATATCCCCTCTTAAGAGGGATGAACTAACCTTGGGTTTTGTCGATGATGACTTCATGTAGATATTGAAGATGTGGATGCTCAATGTTGATGTAGATCTCTTGGAGCTATCCATTTGAGTGAATTGCACTTTCAATACCTACATGGGTTAGTCCCACAAGGAACAAATAAGGATATCCATAGACATAGAGAGATGCACACAAAAGATGATGTCCATGAAAAATTTTAGGTTACCTTGTCCCTTGTCTTACCAACAAGAGGGTTTGTGACTCCTTGAACTAGTGCAAGATGTGGAAGTTGATTGCACTTGTTCTTGCCAAAATGATAAGAGTGAAGTATGTTGGCGGAGTCACCCTCAAGAACTCTCTAGTTCTTCTTCTTTTGGATCCACATCATCTTGATGGGAATCCTTGGAGTTGTAGTCGTACTTGATGAAGTGGAGCTTGAAGTAGTCTTGGGAATCCACTTGACTAAGGTCTTCGGAGCTTCTTCAAATGCATCAATTTCCTCTTGAAGCTTGTCCTTGCCTTTTTGCTTGTGGTCTTGTGGTGGAAGATCACCTTGAGCTTGTGTCCCCTTGAAAGAAGTATCATACTTCTCTTGTTGGGGGACAAACTTTGTCTTGGGGTATTGATCTTCTTCCCACTCAACCCCATTGGCATTGAACTTTTGTTCAAAACCAACACCTTGATTCTTCCGGTGCACTCCTTGCTTGCGCAGAATTTCCTCGAATTGCTTACTCCCGGCAAGGCTTTTGTACACTCCTTTCTCTATAATTCCCTTGAATAAACTATTTTCTTGCTCAAGTGTAACTTGGCTAAGAGAATCATTAGTGGAATCAAGAGAACTACTAGAAGCAACAATATTGGATTTAACATGATCATTGTTACTGCTAGAGGAAGAATCTTTCTTGTTAGACTTGACTTGAGGCATGTAAGTGGATAAGAGTAAACGCTTGGCAATGTAAGAAGAACTTTTCTTGCGGAGATCATCATTGATTGCTTTTAAGAACTCATGCTCTTGCTCAAGATTGAGCTTTTCAAAGCGTAATTTCTCATGAGCTCTTAAAAGTTCTCGATGATCTTCGAAGATAGTGTAATGAGCTAACTTAAGAGTTTTTAGTTCTTTAGTTAGAGCCTCAATCTTCTCCTTCTCATTGTCATTCGTTTTTATCTTGATTAGCATGTTTAATTGACACTTCATCATAGTATTCATCACTAGAGTTGTCAACAAGCAAATCATCACCTAACAAGTCATCTTCATCACTATTGAAATCAACATACTCGGGGTGTATTACCTTAGGACCTTTGGCCATGAAGCATCTTCCAATTCCTTCATTTGGTGAGTCAAATATGTCGTAGGAGTTGGTTGACACAAGTGCTAGACCGGCAACACCTTCATCTTGAGTATCTTCGGAGTCGGAGTGATAACTTTTCTCGGAGTGGCTGTCAGAGTCGGAGCCGGATACCCATTCACCAACATGAGCTTGATGTCTTCGTCTTGTGTAGCTCCTTGATGATTTTTACTTCCTTTCCGAATCCTTGCTTCTTCGTGGGTATCTTCGTTCATAATGATCATCTCTACTCTTTCTCTCTCTTGGTGATGATTCTTTGCTTCTTCTTTTTGGAGAATCTTCTCTTCTCTTGTAGGGAGCCGTACACTCATTGGAATAGTGTCCGGGTCTTCCACAATTGTAACAGTTTCGCTCTCGACTAGAAGATCTTTTGTCATTGTAGGACCTCGACTTGGAGCTTCTATCTTTGCTTCTACTCTTGTAGAACTTGTTGAAGTTCCTCACCATTAAGCTCAATTCTTCATTGAAGTCTTGTTTCTCACTCGATGATGTAGGGGCTTCACATGAGGCTTTATAGGCACCACTTGATTTGTTGTGAAGTTCCTCTTTATCCTTAAGTGACATCTCATGAGCAACAATTCTTCCAATCACCTCCGTTGGCTTGAGACCTTTGTAGTTGGGCATCATTTGGATCAATGTGCACACAGTATCATATTTTCCATCCAAGGCTCTTAGAATCTTCTTGATGATGAATCTATCGGTCATCTCTTCACTTCCTAAGCCGGCAATCTCATTTGTGATGAGAGCAAGCCTAGAGTACATCTCAGCGACACCTTCACCATCCTTCATCTTGAACTTGTCAAGTTGGCTTTGAAGTACATCCAACTTGGATTCCTTGACGGAGTCGGTACCTTCGTGCATATCAATCAAAGTGTCCCAAATTTCCTTTGCATTCTCAAGGTGGATGATTTTGTTGAATTCTTCGGGGCACAATCCGTTGAAGAGAATATCACAAGCTTGAGCATTGTATTGCAACATCTTCAACTCATCCGCGGTAGCTTCACGGTTTGGTTCTCTCCCGTCAAAGAAGTCACCTTGCAAACCAACACACACAATAGCCCAAACGGCGGGGTTATGTCCAAGAATATGCATTTTCATTTTATGCTTCCAGCTAGCAAAGTTAGTGCCATCAAAGTAGGGACCTCTACGGTGATAATTTCCCTCGCTAGACGCCATACTCTCCTAGGTTGTGAAACCAAGGCTATGACCACCAAAAGCTATGGAGACCAAAGCAAATGGAGACCAAAGCTCTGATACCACTTGTAGGATCGGAAGTATGTCTAGAGGGGGGGTCATTAGACTACTTGACCAAATAAAAACTTAACCTTTTCCCAATTTTAGTTCTTGGCAGATTTTAGCTAATCTAGGACAAGTCAAGCAATCGTCACATAATTCAAGCAAGCATGCAAAGAGTATATAGGCAGCGGAAAGTAAAGCATGCAACTTGCGAGAATGTAAAGGGAAGGGTTTTGGAGAATTCAAACGCTATTGGAGACACGGATGTTTTTCCCGTGGTTCGGATAGGTGGTGCTATCCTACATCCACGTTGATGGAGACTTCAACCCACGAAGGGTAACGGTTGCGCGAGTCCACACAGGGCTCCACCAAAGGGCAACGGTTGCGCGAGTCCACACAGGGCTCCACCCACGAAGGGTCCACGAAGAAGCAACCACCCACAAAGGGTCCACGAAGAAGCAACCTTGTCTATCCCACCATGGCCATCGCCCACACAGGACTTGCCTCACTAGCGGTAGATCTTCACGAAGTAGGCGATCTCCTTGCCCTTACAAACTCCTTGGTTCAACTCCACAATCTTGTCGGAGGCTCCCAAGTGACACCTAGCCAATCTAGGAGACACCACTCTCCAAGAAGTAACAAATGGTGTGTAGGTAATGAACTCCTTGCTCTTGTGCTTCAAATGATAGTCTCCCCAACACTCAACTCTCTCTCATAGGATTTGGATTTGGTGGAAAGAGGGTTTGAGTGGAAAGCAACTTGGGAAGGCTAGAGATCAAGATTCATATGGTAGGAATGGAATGTCTTGGTCTCAACACATGAGTAGGTGGTTCTTTCTCAGAACATATGAGTTGGAATGGTGTGTGTGTTCTGATGGCTCTCTCATCGAATGAGAAGGAGGTGGAGGGGTATATATAGCCTCCACACAAAATCCAACCGTTACACAGTTTTCCAATCTTGGTGGGACCGAATCAATAAACTCGGTCGGACCGAAAATGTAAACCTAGTGACCATTAGTGATTTTCGGTGGGACTGACATGCAACTCGGTAGGACCGATATGGTTAGGGTTTGGGCATAACGTAATCTCGGTGAGACCGATTACACAAACTCGGTGAGACCGAATTTGGTAATTAGCTAACCAGAGAGTTGGTCAGGCAAACTCGGTGGGACCGATTTGCTCTTTCGGTGAGACCGAGTGGAACTCGGTGAGACCGAAAAGTTACAAAGGGGAAACACTGAGTTTACATTGCAATCTCGGTGGGACCGATTCGCTCTTTTGGTGGGACCGAAAAGTTACGAAAGGGAAACAGAGAGTTTGCAATCCCATCTCGGTGAGACTGAGATCCTTATCGGTAGAACCGAATTGCTAGGGTTTGGCAGTGGCTAATGACAAGTGAAACTCGGTGGCGCCGGATAGGAAGAATCGGTAGGACCGAGTTTGGCTTAGGGTTTAGGTCATATGTGGATATGGGAAAGTAGTTGAGGGTTTTGGAGCATACCACTAAGCACATGAAGCAAGAGGCTCATTAAGCAACACCTCATCCCTCCTTAATAGTATTGGCTTTTCCTATGGACTCAACGTGATCTTGGATCACTAAAATATAAAATGAAGAGTCTTGAGCTTTTGAGCTTGAGCCAATCCTTTGTCCTTAGCATTTTGAGGGTTCCACTTTCACATCCATGCCATGCCAATCATTGAGCTTTCCTGAAATAATCATCTTGGAATAGCATTAGCTGAATGAGCTATATGTTGTTATGAATCACCAAAACCACCTAGGGATAGTTGCACTTTCACCATCCAACGGCCGTCGTGCTTCTTCAATCTCTGATCTTCCTGCTCCAGCCGCTCAAACAAGCACCGGCGGGACTGCCTGCTCCCTCCTCCTCGCGGCCGGATGTGCTGCCGCGCAGGCCTCACCGCCCGACCGTACTCCCATCGCTGGCCTAGCCATCCCTCTACTCACCCACACCTGCTGTTATTCTCCGGCGACGGCAGACGAACCAGTAAACCCTCGTACAGTCGTACTCCCCTCCACGTGGGAAACAACTGCCGAGTCTTCCCTGCCTCCGTGCCGTCCCCTTCCTAGGCCTCGCCGTCGTCCACCGGCCTGGTGCTCTCGGCGCGGCGTGGTCAACGTGGTCAAGGAATGACTTCCATCGGACGTGGACTGTACGTGGAGAGGCTGACAGCTGGGTCCACGGCCGCAGCAAGGAAGTGCCTCCTTATTACGCAGAAAATAATGATTCCTCCACCTGACAGCTGGGACCCACCGGACAGGCCACTGTATTTCGCGAAAAAAATGTTTCCCCCTGACTGCTGGGACCCACCAACTACATCTTCGCACGCAAGGAAGTGCGTCCGGGCAAAAAAAAAACGATTCGCCCCCTAACTGCTGGGACCGACCAGCTACATCTTCGCAGGCAAGGAAGTGCTTGACAGTCGGGACCCACCTGGTCGAAGCGTATGTAGCGTTGTCATTCTGGTCATGAACGTGTACGTACATACTGGTCGATGTAGAGGTGCGCACCTGTCGTAGTAGAGGCGCGCACGTGTCGTAGTAGAGGCGCGCACGTAGCATTTACACATACGTACAACGGCCAGGGTGCAAGAAAGAAAATACAGCCACGCATGTGTACATACGGGCGGGGTCTCGAACGCCTACTCGCGCATACGTACGGCCAGGGCTCATGTACATGGCTGGGTCGGAACGGAGAAACAACGTCGTCGTCGTGTTCATGGGGAGGCAACGGAATGCGTCATGTTCATGGGGAGGCAACGGAATGCGTCGTGTTCATGGGGAGGCAACAGAATGCGTCGTGTTCATCAGGAGGGCTTGGACGGAATATGCGATGGAAACGAGGCCTGGCGTACCACAGAACGGAGGAAACGACCTTGTATTCGGCCGGCCATGTTCGAAACGGGATCCTGTTCATCGGGAGGGGTCTGGCGTACCGCAAAACGGAGGAAACGGACCTCCTACGGTCGAAACGGGGGTCCTGTTGATCGGGAGGGGAGTGGTGTACCGCAAAACGGAGGAAACAGACTTGTGTTGGAGCGCTACGGTCGAAATGGGGGTCCTGTTCATCGGGAGGGGTGTGGCGTACCGCAAAATGGGACTCCACGGGATACTGTTCATCTCCACCGTCGACCTCCTCCAGCCTCCATGGGCTCCTGTTCATCTAGCCTCCACGGGCTCCTCTTCATCCAGCCTCCACGGGCTCCTATTCATCCAGCCTCCATCGCCCACTACTCCACCAGCTACTGTTCAACCACCCCTCCGCCGTCTACTGTTCATCCAGCCCTCCACACCACGGGTGTCGGTGTTCTGGGAACGGGGGTCCCCAGACTTGCCTGCCTGTGGCCTGCGGCGTGGCTCAAAGGGGGCCCCAGCACGGCCCATCTTCACCAACACAAACCCAAGACCCTCGCGAGGGGCCAAGCCTCGCGGGGCGGACGACGCAGAGCTTCCTCAGGCACGGCCTCTCTTGGGGAACGTAGCAGAAATTCAAAATTTTCTACACATCACCAAGATCAATCTATGGAGTAATCTAGCAACGAGGGAAGGAGAGTGCATCTACATACCCTTGTAGATCCCTAAGCGGAAGCGTTCAAGTGAACGAGGTTGATGGAGTCGTACTCGTCATGATCCAAATCACCGATGATCCTAGTGCCGAACGGACGGCACCTCCGTGTTCAACACACGTACAGCCCGGTGACGTCTCCTACGCCTTGATCCAACAAGGGGAGAAGGAGAGGTTGGGAAAACTCCATCCAGCAGCAGCACGACGGCATGGTGGTGGTGGAGGAGCGCGGGACTCCAAGAGGGCTTCGCCAAGCACTACGAGAGACGAGGAGGAAGAGAGGTAGGGCTGCGCCAAGAGGGAAAGGATCTCGTGTGTCTTGCAGCCTCCAATATCTCAAGTATATATATAGGGGAAGGGGAGGGGCTGTGCCCCCACCTAGGGTTCCCTCCCTAGGGGTGGCGACAGCCCCCAGATCCCATCTGGGTGGCGGCCACAAGGGGGAGAGGGGGAGGCGCACCTGGGGTGGGCCTTAGGGCCCATCTGCCCTAGGGTTTGCCCCCTCCCCTCTTGGAGGTGCCTTGGGCCTTGGTGGGAGGCGCCCCAGCCCACCTAGGGGCTGGTCCCTTCCCACTATTGGCCCATGTAGGCCTCCGGGGCTGGTGGCCCCACCTGGTGGACCCCCGGACCCCTCCAGTTGTCCCGGTACAATACCGGTGATGTCCGAAACACTTCCGGTGGCCAAAACCATACTTCCTATATATCAATCTTTACCTCCGGACCATTCCGGAACTCCTCGTGACGTCCGGGATCTCATCCGAGACTCTGAACAACATTCGGTAACCGCGTACATACATTCCCTATAACCCTAGCGTCATCGAACCTTAAGTGTGTTGACCCTACGGGTTCGGAAGTCATGCAGACATGGCCGAGACAACTCTCCGGTCAATACCCAACAGCGGGATCTGGATACCCATGTTGGCTCCCACATGCTCCACGATGATCTGATCGTATGAACCACAATGTCAAGGACTTAATCAATCCCGTATACAATTCCCTTTGTCTAGCGGTACGATACTTGCCCGAGATTCGATCATCGGTATCCCGATACCTTGTTCAATCTCGTTACCGGCAAGTCTCTTTACTCGTTTTGTAACACATCATCCCGTGATCAACTCCTTGATCACATTGTGCACATTATGATGATGTCCTACCGAGTGGGCCCAGAGATACCTCTCCGTTTACACGGAGTGACAAATCCCAGTCTCGATTCGTGTCAACCCAACAGACACTTTTGGAGATACCTGTAGTGTACCTTTATAGCCACCCAGTTATGTTGTGACGTTTGGCACACCCAAAGCACTCCTATGGTATCCGGGAGTTGCACAATCTCATGGTCTAAGGAAATGATACTTGACATTAGAAAAGCTTTAGCATACAAACTACATGATCTTATGCTAGGCTTAGGATTGGGTCTTGTCCATCACATCATTCTCCTAATGATGTGATCCTGTTATCAACAACATCCAATGTCCATGGCCAGGAAACCATAACCATCTATTGATCAACGAGCTAGTCAACTAGAGGCTTACTAGGGACATGGTGTTGTCTATGTATCCACACATGTATCTGAGTTTCCTATCAATACAATTCTAGCATGGATAATAAACGATTATCATGAACAAGGAAATATAATAATAACCAATTTATTATTGCCTCTAGGGCATATTTCCAATAGTCTCCCACTTGCAATAGAGTCAATAATCCAGTTCACATCGATATGTGATTAACACTCAAGGTCACATCCCCATGTGACTAACACCCAAAGAGTTCTGGGTTTGATCATGTTATGCTTGTGAGAGAGGTTTCAGTCAACGGGTCTGCAACATTTAGATCCGTATGTACTTCGCAAATTTCTATGTCATCTTGTAGATGCAACTACTATGCTACATTTGGAGCCATTTCAAATAACTGTTCTACTTGGAGCTATTCTAAATTGTTGCTCCATTATACATATCCGGTATCTCTAGACAGAGCTATCCGGATAGGTGTTAAGCTTGCATCGACGTAACTCTTTACGTCGAACTCTTTATCACCTCCATAACCGAGAAACATATCCTTATTCCTCTAAGGATAATTTAGACCGCTATCTGGTGATCTACTCCTAGATTACTTTTGTACCCTCTTGCCAGATATGTGGCAAGGCACACATCAGATGTGGTACTCAGCATGGCATACCGTATAGAGCCTATGACAAAAGCATAGGGGACGAACTTCGTCCTTCCTCTTTCTTCTGTCGTGGTCTAGCTTTAAGTCTTAACTTCATACCTTATAACTCAGGCAAGAACTCCTTCTTTGACTGATCCATCTTGAACACCTTCAAGATCATGTCAAGGTATGTGCTCATTTGAAAGTACCATTAAGCGTTTTGATCTATCCTTATAGATCTTGATGCTCTATGTTCAAGTAGCTTAATCCAGGCTTTCCATTGAAAAACACTTTCCAAATAACCCTATATGCTTTCCAGAAATTCTACGTCATTTCTGATCAACAATATGTCAACAAGCATATATTCATCAGAAATTCTATAGCGCTCCCACTCACCTTTTTGGAAATACAAGTTTCTCATAAACTTTGTATACACCCAAAATCTTTGATCATCTCATCAAAGCATACATTCCAACTCTGAGATGCTTACTCCAGTCCTTAGAAGGATTGCTGGAGCTTTGCATACTTGTTAGCATCTTTCAGGATTGACAAAACCTTCCGGTTGTATCACATACAACCTTTCCTCAAGAAAAACATCGAGGAAACAATGTTTTGATATCCTATCTGCAAGATTTCATAAATAATGCAGTAATCGCTAATATAATTCCAACAGACTCTTAGCATCGCTACGAGTGAGAAAGTCTCATCGTAGTCAACTCCTTGAACTTGTCGGAAAACATCTTAACGACAAGTCAAGCTTTTCTAATGGTGATACTTACCATCATTGTCCGTCTTCCTTTTAAAATCCATATGTACCTAACAGCCTTACGACCATCAAGTAGTTCTTCCAAAGTCTACACTTTGTTTTCATATATGGATCCTCTCTCGGATTATATGGCCTCGAGCCATTTTGGAATCTAGGCCCACCATCGCTTCTCCATAGCTCGTAGGTTCATTGTTGTCTAGCAACATGACTTCCAAGACAGGATTACGTACCATTCTGAAGTAGTACGCATCCTTGTCATCCCACGAGGTTTGGTAGTGACTTGATCTGAAGTTTCATGATCACTATCATAAGCTTCCACTTCAATTGGTATAGGTGCCACAGGAACAACTCCCTGTGCCCTGCCACACACTAGTTGAAGAGACGGTTCAATAACCTCATCAAGTCTCCACCATCCTCCCACTCAATTCTTTCGAGAGAAACTTTTTCTCGAGAAAGGACCCGATTCTAGAAAGAATCCCTTATTGCTTTCGGATCTGAGACAGGAGGTATACCCAACTGTTTTGGGTGTCCTATGAAGATGCATTTATCCGCTTTGGGTTCGAGCTTATCAGCCTGGAACTTTTTCACATAAGCGTCGCAGCCCCAAACTTTTAAGAAATGACAGCTTAGGTTTCTCTAAACCATAGTTCATACGGTGTCATCTCATCGGAATTACGTGGTGCCCTATTTAAAGTGAATGTGGTTGTCTCTAATGCCTAACCCATAAACTATCGTGGTAATTCGATAAGAGACATCATGGTATGCATCATATCCAATAGGGTGCAGTTATGATGTTCGGACACACCATCATACTATGGTGTTTCAGGTTGTATTAGTTGTGAAACAATTTCCACAATGTCTTAATTATGTGCCAAACTCGTAATTCAGATATTCATCTCTATGATCATATCATAGATATTTTATCCTCTTGTCACGACGATCTTTCAACTTCACCCTGAAATTACTTGAACCTTTCAATAATTCAGACTCATGATTCATCAAGTAAATATACTCAACATCTACTCAAATCATCTGTGAAGTAAGAACATAACGATATCCACTACACGCCTCAGCACTCATTGGACTGCACACATCAAAATGTATTACTTCCAACAAGTTGCTTTCTAGTTCCATTTTACTGAAAACGAGGCTTTCAGTCATCTTGCCCATGTGGTATGATTTGCATGTCTCAAGTGATTCAAAATCAAGTGAGTCCAAACGGTCCATTTGCATGGAGTTTCTTCATGCATATACACCAATAGACATGGTTCGCATGTCTCAAACTTTTCAAAACGAGTGAGCCCAAAGATCCATCAACATGGAGCTTCTTCATGCGTTTTATACCGATATGACTTACGTGGCAGTGCCACAAGTAGCTGGTACTATCATTACTATCTTATATCTTTTGGCATGAACATGTGTATCACTACGATCGAGATTCAATAAACCATTCATTTTAGGTGCAAGACCATTGAAGGTATTATTCAAATAAACAGAGTAACCGTTATTCTCCTTAAATGAATAACCGTATTGCGATAGACATAATCCAATCATGTCTATGCTCAACGCAAACACCAATCTCGATGGTAGAGGGAGCGTGCGATGCTTGATCACATCAAGCTTGGAAATACTTCCAACACATATTGCCAGCTCACCTTTAGCTAGTCTCCGTTTACTCTGCAGCCTTTTATTTCGAGTTTACTAACATTTAGCAACCGAACCGGTATCTAATACCATGGTGCTACTAGGAGTACTAGTAAAGTACACATTAACACACTGTATATCCAATATACTTCTATCGACCTTGCCAGCCTTCTCATCTACCAAGTATCTAGGGTAATTCTGCTCCAGTGGCTGTTCCCCTTATTACAGAAGCACTTAGTCTCGGGTTTGAGTTCAACCTTGGGTTTCTTCACTAGAGCCGCAGCTGATTTGCCGTTTCATGAAGTATCCCTTTTTGCCCTAGCCCTTCTTGAAACTAGTGGTTTCACCAACCATCAACAATTGATGCTCCTTCTTGATTTCTACTTTTGTGGTGTCAAACATCGCGAATATCTCAAGGATCATCATATATGTCCCTGATATATTATAGTTCATCACGAAGCTCTAGCAGCTTGGTGGTAATGACTTCGGAGAAACATCACTATCTCATCTAGAATATTAACTCCCACTCAATTCAAATGATTGTTGTACTCAGACAATCTGAGAACAAGCTCAACAATTGACCTTTTCTCCCTTAGTTTGCAGGCTAAGAAAATCGTCGGAGGTCTTATACCTCTTGACGTGGGCACGAGCCTGAAATCCCAATTTCAGCCCTCGAAACATCTCATATGTTTCGCGATGTTTCAAAACGTCTTCGGTACCTCAACTCTAAACCGTTTAACTGAACTATCACGTAGTTATCAAAATGTGTATGTCAGATGTTCGCAACATCCACAGACGACATTCGAGGCTCAGCACCCTGAGCGGTGCATTAAGGACATAAGCCTTCTATGAAGCAATGAGGACAATCCTCAGTTTACGGACCTAGTCCGCATAATTGCTACTATCATCTTTCAACTAAATTTTCTCTAGGAACATATCTAAACAGTAGAACTGAAGCGCGAGCTACGACATAATTTGCGAAGACCTTTTGACTATGTTCAGGATAATTAAGTTCATCTTATGAACTCCCACTCAGATAGACATCCCTCTAGTCATCTAAGTGATTACATGATCCGAGTCAACTAGGCCGTGTCCGATCATCACGTGAGACGAACTAGTCAACATCGGTGAACATCTTCATCTTGATCGTATCTTCTATACGACTCATGTTCGACCTTTCGGTCTTCTGTGTTCCGAGGCCATGTCTGTAGATGCTAGGCTCGTCAAGTCAACCTAAGTGTTTGCATGTGTAAATCTTTCTTACACCCATTGTATGTGAACGTTGGAATCTATCACACTCGATCATCACGTGGTGCTTCGAAACAACGAACTGTCGCAACGGTGCACAGTTAGGGGGAACACTTTCTTGAAATTATTATGAGGGATCATCTTATTTACTACCGTCGTTCTAAGTAAACAAGATGCAAAAACATGATAAACATCACATGCAATCAAATAATAGTGACATGATATGGCCAATATCATATAGCTCCTTTGATCTCCATCTTGGGGCTCCATGATCATCTTGTCATCGGCATGACACCATCATCTCCATCATCATGATCTCCATCATCGTGTCTCCATGAAGTTGCTCGCCAACTATTACTTCTACTACTATGGCTAACACGTTTAGCAATAAAGTAAAGTAATTTACATGGCGTTTCTCAATGACAGACAGGTCATACAAAAAATAAAGACAACTCCTATGGCTCCTGCCGGTTGTCATGCTCATCGACATGCAAGTCGTGATTCCTATTACAAGAACATGATCTCATACATCACATATATATCATTCATCACATCCTTTGGCCATATCACATCACAAAACACTTGCTTCAAAAACAAGTTAGACGTCCTCTAATTGGTGTTGCAAGTTTTTACGTGGCTGCTATAGGTTTCTAGCAAAAACGTTTCTTACCTACACCAAAACCACAACGTGAATTGCCAATTTCTATTTACCCTTCATAAGGACCCTGTTCATCGAATCCGATCCAACTAAAGTGGGAGAGACAGACACCCGCCAGCCACCTTATGCAACTAGTGCATGTCAGTCGGTGGAACCGGTCTCACGTAAGCGTACGTGTAAGGTTGGTCCGGGCCGCTTCATCCCACGATGCGCCGAATCAAGATAAGACTAGTAACGGCAAGATAATTGACAATATCGACATCCACAACTACTTTGTGTTCTACTCATGCATAGTAACTACGCATAGACCTAGCTCATGATGCCACTATTGGGGAACGTAGCAGAAATTCAAAATTTTCTACGCATCACTAAGATCAATCTATGGAGTAATCTAGCAACGAGGGAAGGAGAGTGCATATACATACCCTTGTAGATCGCTAAGCAGAAGCGTTCAAGTGAACGGGGTTGATGGAGTCGTACTCGTCGTGATCCAAATCACCGATGATCCTAGTGCCGAACGGACGGCACCTCCGCGTTCAACACACGTACAACCCGGTGACGTCTCCTATGCCTTGATCCAGCAAGGGGAGAAGGAGAGGTTGGGAAGACTCCATCAGCAGCAGCACGACGACGTGGTGGTGGTGGAGGAGCGTGGGACTCCAGCAGGGCTTCGCCATGCACTACGAGAGACGAGGAGGAAGAGAGGTAGGGCTGCGTCAAGAGGGAAAGGATCTCGTGTGTCTTGCAGCCTCCAATACCTCAAGTATATATAGGGGAAGGGGAGGGGCTGCGCCCCCACCTAGGGTTCCCTCCCTAGGGGTGGCGGCAGCCCCCAGATCCCATCTGGGTGGCGGCCACAAGGGGGAGAGGGGGAGGCGCACCTGGGGTGGGCCTTAGGGCCCATCTGCCCTAGGGTTTGCCCCCCTCCCCTCTTGGAGGCGCCTTGGGCCTTGGTGGGAGGCGCCCCAGCCCACCTAGGGGCTGGTCCCTTCCCACTATTGGCCCATGTAGGCCTCCGAGGCTGGTGGCCCCACCTGGTGGACCCCCGGACCCCTCCGGTGGTCCCGGTAAACTACCGGTGATGCCCGGAACACTTCCGGTGGCCAAAACCATACTTCCTATATATCAATCTTTACCTCCGGACCATTCCGGAACTCCTCGTGACCTCCGGGATCTCATCCGGGACTCCGAACAACATTCGGTAACTGCGTACATACATTCCCTATAACCTTGTTCAATCTCGTTACATCCCGATACCTTGTTCAATCTCGTTACCGGCAAGTCTCTTTACTCGTTTCGTAACACATCATCCCGTGATCAACTCCTTGATCACATTGTGCACATTATGATGATGTCCTACCGAGTGGGCCCAGAGATACCTCTCCGTTTACACGGAGTGACAAATCCCAGTCTCGGTTCGTGCCAACTCAACAGACACTTTCGGAGATACCTGTAGTGTACCTTTATAGCCACCCAGTTACGTTGTGACGCTTGGCACACCCAAAGCACTCCTACGGTATCCGGGAGTTGCACAATCTCATGGTCTAAGGAAATGATACTTGACATTAGAAAAGCTTTAGCATACGAACTACATGATCTTGTGCTAGGCTTAGGATTGGGTCTTGTCCATCACATCATTCTCCTAATGATGTGATCCCGTTATCAATGACATCCAATGTCCATGGCCAGGAAACCGTAACCATCTATTGATCAACGAGCTAGTCAACTAGAGGCTTACCAGGGACATGGTGTTGTCTATGTATCCACACATGTATCTGAGTTTCCTATCAATACAATTCTAGCATGGATAATAAACGATTATCATGAACAAGGAAATATAATAATAACCAATTTATTATTGCCTCTAGGGCATATTTCCAATAGCCTCATCAGGTTGGCTCACAAGGAGGCGGAGAGACCAAGGCGGGGTACTCACGAGGTGCCCGTGACGCAAGCCATGACGACCAAGGGCGCCAGGCGGGTGCCAGCCCGCGCAGTGTCCTCCTTTCCTCTTTGGTGCAAAGGGGGCAAGCGCAACCGCGGAGTACCAAGGCATCAGGCAAAGGTTGCCATTTTTTTCGGTGCAAAAAGATCAAGACCGGGAGGACTGCAAGACGGAGGTCATCGTGGAGCCCAAGACGGCGTCATCACCAGAGCTTTGTGCAGGCGAAGACTACTTTTGTCAAGATAGCTAGTACTAGCTGTCCCCTTTCAAATTAGCCCGCCATTGTTGGCTCCCTTCTCGCTCGATATTTGGGAAGAGGACCAGGGCCTCTATAAATAGGACCAACCACCCAAAAAGAGGGAGATCGATCGATCGATCAATCGAAGGATCAAGGGATCAGAGAGAGAGAGAAAAAAGGGTGACTGAACTCCTCCCAGCGGTTCATCGCCCCAGCCAAGAACAGACCCTCGCGAGGCTGTTCTTCCTTGTATTGTTCATCATCATCAGCCCAAGAGGCAATCCACCACACCACACACTGGAGTAGGGTATTACACCACAACGGTGGCCCGAACCAGTATAAACCTCGTGTCCCTCGTGTTATTCTTTCCATAGCTTTGACCTTAGCGAGGCGGAGGGGTGCAGGTAGCTAGGAGGCGAAATCTCCGCGCGCACCCCAGTGTTTGAACCTCAAGGGTCTACCGGAACCCGAAATCCGACATTTGGCGCGCCAGGTAGGGGTGCGCCGGGATTCGTCTTCCACCACCCCGTTCTCCTCCGACCATCACGCCCATGTCTGACGCTCGTCGGGCCCGCGCCGAGCGCCGGGCCGCTCTCGCTTCCCGCGTCACCCAGACGGCCCCTGTCGGCGGGCGTCCTCGCCGTTCCCCGTCACCTGCGGTCAACGCCGCCACCGGCCCAGCGGGGGACGAGCAGCAAGCATCGTCTCAGCATCTGTTCGTGCGGCAAGACGGTCGCACCGCAACTCCCTCGCTCACCCCAGCTGGTTCTTCGTCCCGCGAGCTCCGCGCGCCCATGGAGGCTCGGGCTGCACTCATCGCGGCAAACGAGCTCCTGCGCTACCGTCCCATCGACGACGTCTATGAAGAATGGCTCGACCGCGTCGCCGAGCTCGTCCGCGCCGCAGGGGGCTCTCCTGCGCCGTCCGTTCCGCTGCACCGCACCCCGCCCCGCGCGGGCGATGAAGCTCCGGCGGTGCCCCGGCCGCCTCCTCCTCAGGAAGGCGCCATGGCTCCAAGGCGCGTGGCCCCCTGGGCGGAACCCGCTCCGTCAGGTGCCAGCGCGGCAAGAGCAGAGCTGTCAAGAAGTCCCTCACCCGCAAGAAGCTGCCCGGGCGATCCCTGCTCCAGCACGTCGCGAGCATGCCCCTGCTCCCGCGCGTCAAGACCCCGCGTTGCTCCTAGTTGCAGCGCGTGGGGACATGCAAGACCAAGCTCCCCGTCACCCAAGGCCTCCCGTGGCCACAGCAGGCTGCCGCGCCTTCACCGCTGAGCTACGCAGCGTTGCGTGGCTCGGCAAGTTCAAGCCAGACCTGCCTCCTCGCTACGACGGCACGGCTGACCCTGTGGAGTTCCTCCAGCTCTATGAGCTGGGCATCGAAGCTGCCAACGGAGACGAGAAGGTCATGGCGAACTGGTTCCCCATGGAGCTCAAGGACGGGGCCCGCACCTGGCTCCTGAACCTGGCTCCAGGCACAATCTCCCCCTGGGACGAGATGCGCACCTGCTTCATCGCCAACTTCCAAGGCACTCGCGACCGGCCACCCGCCGTGAGCGACATGCGCCGCATTAAGCAACAACCCGGGGAGACCCTGCAGAAGTACATCCAGCACTTCAACAACGCGCGCCTCAAGATTCCCAAGGTGACTGAGGAGACCATCATCTCAGCCTTCTCCGATGGCGTGCGCGGCGTCAAGATGAAGGAGGAGCTGGCGATGCATGAAGACCTGTGCACTTCCTTGGAGCTGTTCAACCTGGCAACCAAGTGTGCCAGGGCCGAGGAAGGGCGTCTCTCCCTCCTCGAGCTGCCTGCCGCAGACCCAGAAGATAAGAAGCCCAAGGCTAAGGATGTGAAGCGCAAGGGGGCTGCCGTGCTCGCGGCAGAACCAGACACTAAGCGGGGCAGAGATCAGCCCGAACCTTCCAAGGGCAGCCGGTACTGTGTGTACCACGACCTCCACACCCACAACACCAACGAATGTCAAGAGCTCCGAGACGTGCGAGAAGGAAGGATCGGCCGTCGCCCTGACCGCGGTGACCGGGGCTATGATCGAGGAGGAGGAAGGAACGCAGGACACTGGGAAGACCGTGGCCCGCGCTAAGGGTGGCGTGATCAACCTCGCGAGGATCGCTGGCAAGACCCGCCTCGCGAGGGAGACTGGAGGGATCAGCCTCGCGAGGATCGCCCGCAAGGCAACGCAGGCCCCCCACCGCTGCCGCCACAGCCAAGGAGAAACGAGGACCGCCACCGGGACGAGGGGGCTGGGGGCTTCCAGGAGCCGCGCGCGATCGCCTGCATCCTGGGCGGGGCACAAGCCCCAGCCTCTCAGCGCATCTTCAAGCAGTTCGCCCGTGAAGTGAACGCAGTCCTCCCCAGGCTCGAAGCCACGCGCCCTCTCAGGTGGTCGGCGTGCGCCATCACGTTCAGCTCAGCAGATCAGCTCAAGTGTGCGGCTACAGCCGGAGTCCTCCCGATGCTCTGTTCCCCAATCGTCAGCAACGTGGTGGTCACCAAGACCCTCATCGATGGCGGGGCAGGGCTCAACGTCCTGTCCGTGGAAACATTCAACAATCTCCAAGTGCCCTACAGGCAGCTTCAGCCAACCAAGCCTTTCTCCGGTATCACCGACGGCTCCACGGTCCCGATTGGGCAGGTCCGCCTCCCTGTCACCTTCGGGGCACGCGACAACTACCGCACCAAGTTCATCGACTTCGACATCGCTCACATTCGCCTGCCGTACAACACCATCCTTGGATACCCAGCGCTGGCCAAGTTCATGGCCGTAACTCACCACGGCTACAACGTCCTCAAGATGCCAGGAAGCGGCGGAGTCATCACGGTGCCCTGTGAAGAGAAGGACGCGGTGTATTCCCTGGAACGAGCCTTTCAGGCCGCGTCACTGGAAGACCCGGATCGCGGAAGCAGGAGGCCTCCCGAGACCGCCCCTAAGAAGAAGAAGACATCGTCCGACCCGACCACTCAGGAGGCAGGCCCCTCTGGGCCCGCGCCTGCCCAGGGGGAACCTCCTTCCATCGCATAGGAAAGCGCGCCCGACGCCCTCCTCAGGCAGGGCTCGGGGGCTCTCCCCTGGAGGGCCACCGACCTAGCTAGGGTCATGAGGGAGGCACTTGGGCACCAGATGGAGGCGTGTTTCGAAGCACGTTTCCCTCAAGAAGGAGCAAGGCAAGGAGATCCAGACCCTCAGGAGTTCGTCAGCAAGGCCATTCAGGAGCTACAGGAGTCAAGAGTCATGAAAGACGGCCGCCGCCTACCAGCAGTGGCTCCCCATCCAGGCGAGGATGGTGGGCTGCGCGTCTGCATCGACATACCAGGGCTCAACCGAGTCGCCTCTCTGGAGCGCCTCTGGCCCTCGCGAGTGGGGCGCTGCGGAGGCCCACCCCACAGCTACGTTCTCATGCCTTATGGCTTACCGAACGCGGCTGCCACGTACCAGCGCCTCATGAGGGGCATCACAGAGGCACGAGAGGCCAGGCGTTCCGCAGCCCTGGCGGGGATGGAGATGGTCCGCGAGGAGCCGCCAGCGCCTCCGGAGCTTCCCATGGCCCCTCGGCCTGGGAGCTCGTGAGGATCAGCTCCCGCAGCCCACCGAGTCTGCTACACCAACGCTCCTTCGTCCTCAACGGCATCAGGTGACATCTTTCGAGTTTCATTTCCAGCTGGGAGCACCCCCCAGGGCTGCATTATTCCTAGGCCGCGTGGGTCCGTCCCTGCGGCGTGTATCCCTTTTTATTTCATGTTGTTAGCTTACCTTGTTGGGGGCGCCCCTTGGGCTGCATGATCCCCAAGCCGCTCGGGCCAGGCCCAGCGGCATGTATCCCATTTGCGTTTATTTCTGGTTATGCGTTAGACCCACCATGCTTGATAATTTGATGCCGGTCCACGGCACCTCTTCTTCTCCATGCCGACCACTTGCACGTTAAAGGGGGGGTACCTGAGCATCGCGACTCAGGGCTCTTACTGGCTCTCCAGCCCTCACCCTCTGGCCTTGTCCATGGCATCACGACCTGGCATACCAGCGACGGATGAGACCAGCTCGAGGGCCGGGACCCGAGGACGTAGAGTGCTGACATCTAACCAAATTTGCAGGGACACATCACAAGATAAGGCCAAGTGCCAGGCGCAACCTGCCTAGAGGTAGGGCTCCGTGAGTCCCGCGCTGGCTCACGGGTGCCTAGATACACCTCGCTGGGCCCTACCATGCCAGCCACGTGTCAGGGCGGGGCTGTACACGCCCCGGGGGCTCCTCCCGGAGGGGGGGGCCCTCCCACGTACCAGTGGAAGCACCATGCTCCGCGCTGGCTGACGACACTACCGAGGAGCGGCTATGCCCGTACACATACGGAAGCGCTATGCTCCGCGCTGGTGATAAACAACTGAGGGTGGCCCCCGGGCCGCATCAACCTCAGGGAGCCCAGAGCTCAGTGTCTAGCCTCATGGTAACGCCTCCCCTCAGGAGTGCCGCGCGAGGGGGCTGGGCACGGGGGCTGCGCCTGGGTCACACCCAAACGCACACCGCCCAGCTAGGTCCCCCCGGCCTGGTTCGTCGCGCGTCTCTCCCCGAGCGGAGCCAAGGTACGAAGGCCGTTTGAGCGTCAAGGGGGACTCCTGAGCATCGCGACTCAGGAGCCTAACTAGTCACGTAGCCCCTCACTCCTTAGTTCCGAAAGGCTAACGCTGTGTGAGGCATGCGCGCGGCCGGGCTCTGCAGACGTAGAAGGGTAGATCCACCCGCATCACACCTCCCTACTTGTTGTTCGTGCACCAAGGGGGACTCCTGAGCATCGTGACTCAGGAGCCTAACTTGTCACGTAGCCCCTCACTCCTTGGCCCCGTCCTGGTTTCCGATCGGGACCAACGCTGGGTGAGGCATGCGCGGGGCCGGGCTCTGCCGGCGTAGAACATAAGCAAGTAGGAAGGAAAAGCACAAATTTCAAGGAATTCAAAAGCAAATATTATAGTCCACACTGTTATCTCAATGCCAAACACAAGTTTAAACGCCTCCCCGAGGCATGATACATGTGCAGGAATTAAAGGCAGGACAGGAGCCACGACGGAGTCACTTGTCGGCGGTGGAGCAGCGCGGAGTGGGTTCGCCTCATGGAGCAGTGGGGTCGGCAGCGCCTTGCTTCGGCTTGGTGCTGAAGGCTCGGAACTTCCCCAGCAGAGCCTCCGCGCGACCCTTCATGGCCTCGGCAGCGGCAGCGGCACGCTCGCCGCTTACTGGCTCGAGCAGGCTATCGAGGTCGACGCCGGGATCGCGAAGGTAGATGTGGGTGAGGACCCGCATTAGTGCTGCAGAAGATAGGACAGGCGCCTCGGCCTCGGCCGCGGGGCCAAGGCCAAGGGCAACGTCTTCAAGAGCGCAAACCAGGAAGGGAAGCAGCTTGGCAGGGCCGTCCTCGGTGCCAGCCAGCGGGCTCTCCAGGCCGCTGTCGTAAAGCGTCCTCAGCGAGGAGCGAGCCTTCGCCTCCATCTCCGTGAAGGCCACGCGGTCCTCGGCAAGAACCAGGGCCTCGTCGTCCAGCTTGGCCTTCCTCGCCCCCAACTCTTGCTCCAGCGCGCTTAGGCGGTCGCGGCGTTTCCTAAGCTTGACCTCCCTCTCCTTGACGGCCGCCTCGCGAGCCTTCACGCCTTCTTCCTGCTCTTGGCGAAGGAGGACCTCGTTCGCGAGCTGGCCCCGCAATACTTGCAGTTCGTCCTCTAGCGCCTTGCAACGTCCACGGACGTCGACCACCTCCCCCAGGGCTGCGTCACGTGCAGCCTTCGCCTCAAGGATGGCCTGCTTCTCCTCGTCGCAAGCCGTCGAGGCCTCGACCAGCGCCGCCCGAATCGAAGCGTCAGAGCGAACCCATCCTGAAGCCAGCTCCAAGCGCCCGGCCACCAAGCGGGGGTCGGCGCCAAGAAGATCCTGCCGCAGTCGGTCCAGCTCAGCAACAGCACGATCCAGGACGGCAGAAGGAGTCGGAGAGACAGCAGCCGGTGGAGTAGGAGGAGAAGGAGGCAGCACGGCCACAGCATCCTGAGGCCGGGTCTGCCGCGCCCCAACGGTTGAAGTGGCGGCGACAGGCAAGGACACCTCGGGAGTCACTTGGGCCGAGAGGGCCAAGCTCGCCCCAGCCGGCTCAGCCAGGCCTCGCGAGGACGACCGGGTAGGAGAAGCCTGTGCGTCGCGGTCACCCTCCTTCGCGGACAGAGGCGCTACCACAGATGGAACCTCAGGAGCTCCCTTCAGCTTCTTTGCTGCGGGCGCCAGCCTATCCAAGAGATGCGGACATCAAGCCTCAGAAGCAGAGCAAGAAATAAAGACAAGAATCGAATGCTTATGGGTCGTCGCCAGTGAGCTCAAGCGGCCTCCAGCCAAATTTGAAGCCTGAAAGCCGGTTGGAAGGGTCAACCTCGGGAAGCTTGGAGGCGGAAGGTGCGTCTGCGGTCCGCCTCGGGGCCGGGGCAGACCCGCGGGAGATCAGCCCGGTCCTGTCCTTCTTCGGGATCGGGGGCGAGCTCCCGCTGTCCCGCTCGTCGTTATCCTCGCCGTCCTCCTCGTCGTCATCCTCGTCATCATCGCTCGGAGAGAGGCGGAGAACGCGGGACCTGCACCGAGGGAGGGGAGCCCTCGACTCTCCGTCAGTCGCCTCGGAGTCAGGCCCCTTTTCACGCTCCCCTCCTTCCTCCTCTTTGCTGGAGTCGTCGGAGGGCATGTCCACCGGTTCCTCGGGACTTTCCATGGGCACGGGCCCATCCCCGTTGAAGACGGGCATGGACTCCACTACCTGCTCCCAATCGTCGCGGAGGAACAAGGGTGTAGGAGCGCCCACCAACCTCGCCACATTGCCCCCGACCAGAGATTGGAGGACCGCAGCCAGATCTCCGTCGGCTAAGGCCGCGGGGCTCGGACGAGGCCTCCACATCGGAAGTGAGTACTGCCGAAGCGGAGCCAGCTGGTGCTCCAGGAATTCCCTCAGCAGCGACGCGCCGGTCAGCTTCGCAGCCACCATGTTGACCGGCCTCAGATCCGCGTCCATCTTCTCCAACACCAGCTTCGCGCGGGGGTCCGCGAGCTCTGCTTGACCCCAATTGCTGGAGCTCATGGGCTACTCCGTGGGCAAGATCAGCCGAGGGTGGATGCGCCCAGCATCCACCAAGACCCACTTGCTCCTGAAGTCGTCAATCCTTTTCCCAGGGTTCGAAATGGCAATGGCGCACCATACGCGATGAAGCTTGCGCACGCGGAAGTAGTACCGTGAGAGGTCCGGAGGTAGAAGTAATGGCGCAGCAAGGCCACCGAGGGCTGCACCCCTACGTGAGCCTCGCAGTAATAGGCGAAGATTGCCAGGAGAAGGACAGAGTTGGTGTGGAGATGTAGAGCCTGTAGCTTATAATGGCGGAGGACAGAGAAGAAGAACTCGAAGAAGGGAGGCACCAGGCCAACAACAATGGCACTTACGAAGAACGGATAGAAGGTGCTCCCTTAACCCTCAGGGGTGGCGGAGCCGGCTTTGAACACCTTCGCCCCATTGATGCCCCGCGCCGTCGCCATCTGGCGCAACCGGGCAAGGCTCGCCTCCGACACGTTCGGCGGGTCCAGGGCAGACGAGTACCAAGCTACGGCCGGGGGCTGACGAGGCGCCATGGCTTCCTAGGTCACACGGTCGGAGTAGATCTGGAAATTTTGGAGGAAGGAAGGAGAGGCGCAAGAAAGGGGATCTGAGCAGCAACCGGGGAAAGCAGGAAGCAAAGCCTAGGTGGATGCCGCTCCTTTATCAACTCGCGCGGTTGCTAAGGCGCCCACGTCCAATCAACCGCCACGCGGCGCCCAAGGCCGTAGGCTGTTAGGCCCATGGCGCTTCGCTCTTGCCCTTCCGCCTCCCTGCACGGCCAAGTCCGGGCGCGCCTTGGGCCCGGGGGCTACTGTCGGCGTTCTGGGAACGGGGTTCCCCAGACTTGCCTGCCTGCGGCCTGCGGCGTGGCTCAAAGGGGGCCCCAACATGGCCCATCTTCACCAACACAAACCCAAGACCCTCGCGAGGGGCCAAGCCTTGTGAGGCGGACGACACAGAGCCATCTCAGGCACGGCCTCATCAGGCTGGCTCACAAGGAGGCGGAGAGACCAAGGCGGGGTACCTCACGAGGTGCCCGTGACGCAAGCCATGACGACCAAGGGCGCCAGGCGGGTGCCAGCCCGTGCAGTGTCCTCCTTTCCTCTTTGGTGCAAAGGGGGCAAGCGCAGCCATGGAGTACCGAGGCATCAGGCAAAGGTTGCCATTTCGGTGCAACAAGACCAAGACCGGGAGGACTGCAAGACGGAGGTCATCGTGGAGCCCAAGACGGCGTCATCACCAGAGCTTTGTGCAGGCGAAGACTAATTTTGTCAGGATAGCTGTTAGTAGCTGTCCCCTTTCAAATTAGCCCGCCATTGTTGGCTCCCTTCTTGCTCAATATTTGGGAAGAGGACCAGGGCCTCTATAAATAGGACCAGCCACCCAAAAGGAGGGAGATCGATCGATCGATCAATCGAAGGATCAAGGGATCAGAGAGAGAGAGAGAGAAAGAAGGGTGACTGAACTCCTCCCAGCGGTTCATCCCCCCAGCCAAGAACAGACCCACACGAGGCTGTTCTTCCTTGTATTGTTCATCATCATCAGCCCAAGAGGCAATCCACCACACCACACACTGGAGTAGGGTATTACACCACAACGGTGGCCCGAACCAGTATAAACCTCGTGTCCCTCGTGTTATTCTTTCCAAAGCTTAGACCTTAGCGAGGCGGAGGGGTGCAGGTAGGTAGGAGGCAAAATCTCCACGCGCACCCCAGTGTTCGAACCTCAAGGGTCTGCCAGAACCCGAAATCCGACAATGGGATCCTGTTCAACCACCCCTCCACGGGCACCCCTCCACCGTCTACTGTTCATCCAGCCCTCCACACCACGGGGTCCTGTTCAACCACCCCTCCACCATCTACTGTTCATCCAGCCCTCCACACCATGGGGTCCTGTTCATCCACCCCTCCACGGGTACCCCTCTACCGTCTACTATTTATCCAGCCCTCCACCACACCACGGGGTCCTGTTCATCCGGAGGCAACGCCACCGCTCACTGTTCATCCAACCCCTCCGCAACGCTCACTATTCATCCCATCGACCGGCTTCAGTTAGCAGCAGTAGCGAAGGAATCGCTCGATCGGGTTTAGTTAACAGCCATCGATCGATCGCTCGGGTTCAGTAACGCGTTGCCTGTAGTGCAATCGCTCGGGTTCAGTTAGAGCCCAACGCCTCGCTCGGGTTCAGTTAGAGCCAACGCCTCGCACACACGCGTGTACGTGTACGAGAGAAACGCGCATTGCTCGGCCCCCGACCTCCCACCGTAACCGGGAACTTCCCGAAATTTTCCTCCCCCTTGCTTCTACCATGGTTTTTTTCCGTCATGGACGGCCCAAAGAATGTCATGCAGCTGCATCTCCGGCCCGCCCAGGATGAAAAGCCCATTTTTTGTCATAGAAGTAGGAGCCCACCACATCTATGATGATACCGGGTTTTGTCAGAATTATCGTCATAGAAGTGTCATATGTATGACAGAAAAAAATTTGTTTGGCCCAAAATGTCACGGATGTGTTTTTTTTGTAGTGTTCCTCGGAAAGTGTACCGTATGCTCATTACCATTAACGTGAAAAGTGACATTGCCTTTAGTGCAATCAATAACATCCCCTGCAGTATTCAAAAAGGGTCTTCCAAGAATAATAGACATACTATCGTCCTCAAGAATATCAAGAATAACAAAGTCCGTTAAAATAGTAACGTTTGCAACTACAACAGGCACATCCTCACAAATACCGACGGGTATAGCAGTTGATTTATTAGCCATTTGCAAAGATATTTCAGTAGGTGTCAACTTATTCAAATCAAGTCTATGATATAAAGAGAGAGGCATAACACTAACACCGGCTCCAAGATCACATAAAGCAGTTTTAACATAGTTTCTTTAAATGGAGCATGGTATAGTTGGTACACCGGGATCTCCAAGTTTCTTTGGTATTCCACCCTTAAAAGTATAATTAGCAAGCATGGTGGAAATTTCAGCTTCTGGTATCTTTCTTTTATTTGTAACAATATCTTTCATATACTTAGCATACGGATTCATTTTGAGCATATCAGTTAATCGCATACGCAAAAAGATAGTTCTAATCATTTCAGCAAAGCGCTCAAAATACTCATCATCCTTTTTCTTGGATGGTTTGGGAGGAAAAGGCATGGGTTTCTGAACCCATGGTTCTCTTTCTTTACCGTGTTTCATAGCAACAAAGTCTTTCTTATCATAACGCTGATTCTTTGATTGTGGGTTATCAAGATCAACAACAGGTTCAATTTCTATATCATTATCATTACTAGGTTGAGCATCATCATGAACATTATTATTAGCATTATCACTAGTTTCAGGTTCATTACCAGATTGAGTTTCAGCATCAGAAATAGAAATATCATTTGGATTCTCAGGTGTTTCAGTAATAGGTTTACTAGAAGCATGCAAAGTCCTATCATTTTTCTTTTTCTTCCTTTTAGAAGGACTAGGCACATCTATATTATTTCTCTGAGAATCTTGCTCAATTCTCTTAGGGTGGCCGTCAGGATACAAAGGTTCCTGAGTCATTCTGCCACCTCTAGTCATAACTCTAACAGCATTATCATTATCCTTACTATTCAATTCATTGAGCAAATCATTTTGAGCTTTAAGTACTTGTTCTACTTGAGTGGTAACCATAGAAGCATCTTTACTAATGAGTTTAAGTTCACCTTTGACATTAGCCATATAATCACCCAAGTGTTCAAGCATATTTTAATTGTATTTCAATTGTCTACCATAATAAGCATTAAAATCTTCTTGCTTAGCCATAAATTTATCAAACTCATCTAAGCATGGGCTAGCAAACTTAGTAAATGGGATTTCAGCTTTATCATATCTATAGAGAGAATTTACCTTTACTACCTGTGTCGGGTTATTAAGACCATGAGTTTCTTCAATAGGTAAAGGATTAAGATCATATGTTTCTTCTACAGGCGGTAAATTAAGACCATGTATTTCTTCAATAGGAGGTAAATTCTTAACATCTTCAGCTTTAATACCTTTTTCTTTCATAGATTTCTTTGCCTCTTGCATATCTTCAGGACTGAGAAATAGAATACCCCTCTTCTTCGGAGTGGGTTTAGGAATAGGCTCAGGAATTGGCTCCGGAGGTGTCCAATTATTTTCATTTGTCAACATATTATTCAATAGAATTTCAGCTTCATCTAGTGTTCTTTCCCTGAAAACAAAACCAGCACAACTATCCAGGTAATCTCTGGAGGCATCGGTTAGTCCATTATAAAAGATATCAAGTAATTCATTTTTCTTAAGAGGATGATCAGGCAAAGCATTAAGTAATTGGAGAAGCCTCCCCCAAGCTTGTGGGAGACTCTCTTCTTCAATTTGCACAAAATTTTATATATCCCTTAAAGCAGCTTGTTTCTTATGAGAAGGGAAATATTTAGCAGAGAAGTAATAAATCATATCCTGGGGACTACGCACACAACCAGGATCAAGAGAATTAAACCAAATCTTAGCATCACCCTTTAATGAGAACGGAAATATTTTAAGGATATAAAAGTAACGAGTTCTCTCATCAGTAGTGAACAGGGTGGCTATATCATTTAATTTAGTAAGATGTGCCACAACAGTTTCAGATTCATAGCCATGAAAAGGATCAGATTCAACCAAAGTAATTAGATCAAGATCAATAGAGAATTCACAATCCTTATCGGTAACACAGATAGGTGAAGTAGCAAAAGCAAGGTCAGGTTTCATTCTAGCATTTATAGATTGCTTGTTCCATTTAGCTAATAACCTCTTGAGTTCGTATCTATCTTTGCAAGCTAAAATAGCTAAAGAAGCTTCTTTATCTAAAACATAACCCTCAGGAATAACATGCAAGTCTTCATCATCAATTTCATCAGTATTATCAGATTCAATATTTTCAAGCTCTCTAGCCCTAGGAAGTTGTTCATCAAGAAATTCACCAAGTGACACAGTAGTATCAAGCATAGAAGTAGTTTCATCATAAGTATCATGTATAGCTGAAGTGGCATCATCAATAACATGCGACATATCAGAACAAATAGCAGAAGCAGGTTTAGGTGTCGCAAGCTTACTCAAAACAGAAGGTGAATCAAGTGCAGAGCTAGATGGCAGTTTCTTACCTCCCCTCGTAGTTGAGGGATAAATCTTGGTTCTTGGATCTTTCAAGTTCTTCATAATGATAAGCAGATATAAATCCCAAGTGACTCAAAGAATAGAGCTATGCTCCCCGGCAATGGCGCCAGAAAATAGTCTTGATAACCCACAAGTATAGGGGATCGCAACAGTTTTCGAGGGTAAAGTATTCAACCCAAATTTATTGATTCGACACAAGGGGAGCCAAAGAATACTCTCAAGTATTAGAGCTGAGTTGTCAATTCAACCACACCTGGAAACTTAATATCTGCAGCAAAGCATTTAGTAGCAAAGTAATATGATAGTAGTGGTAACGGTAGAAAAAGGTAACAGTAGTAAAAGTAATGTTTTTGATATTTTGTAGTGATGATAGTAATAACAACGGGAAAGTAAATAAGCGAAGATCAATATATGGAAAGCTCGTAGGCAATGGATCAGTGATGGAGAATTATGCCGGATGCGGTTCATCATGTAACAGTCATAACCTAGGGTGACACGGAACTAGCTCCAGTTCATCAATGTAATGTAGGCATGTATTCCGAATATAGTCATACGTGCTTATGGAAAAGAACTTGCATGACATCTTTTGTCCTACCCTCCCATGGCAGCGGGGTCCTTACGGAAACTAAGGGATATTAATGCCTCCTTTTAATAGAGTGCCGGAACAAAGCATTAACACATAGTGAATACATGAACTCTTCAAACTACGGTCATCACTGGTAAGTATACCGATTATTGTCACTTTGGGGTTAACGGATCATAACACATAATAGGTGACTATAGACTTGCAAGATAGGAGCAAGAACTCTCATATATTGATGAAAACATAATAGGTTCAGATCTGAAATCATGGCACTCGGGCCCTAGTGACAAGCTTTAAGCATAGCAAAGTCATAACAACATCAATCTCAGAACATAGTGGATACTAGGGATCAAACCCTAACAAAACTAACTCGATTACATGATAGATCCCATCCAACCCATCACCGTCCAGCAATCCTACAATGGAATTACTCACGCACGACGGTGAGCATCATGAAATTGGTGATGGAGGATGGTTGATGATGACGATGGCGATGGATTCCCCTCTCCGGAGCCCCGAACGGACTCCAGATCAGCCCTCCCAAGAGGTTTTAGGGCTTAGCGGCGGCTCCGTATCGTAAAATGCGATGAATTCTTCTCTCTGATTTTTTTCTCCCCGAAACACAATATATAGAGTTGGAGTTGGAGTCGGAGGAGCTCCAGGGGGCCCACGAGGTAGGGGGGCGCGCCCCACCTGCGTGGAGAGGTGGTGGGCCCCCCGGCCTTCATCTTTTGCAGGTATTTTTTTATATTTTCCAAAAAGTTGCTCCGTGAAGTTTCAGGTCATTTCGAGAACGTTTGTTTCTGCACATAAATAACACCATGGTAATTCTGCTGAAAACAACGTCAATCCGGGTTAGTTCCATTCAAATCATGAAAGTTAGAGTCTAAAACAAGGGCAAAAGTGTTTGGAAAAGTAGATACGATGAAGACGTATCAGGTATTAAACCCCGGCTTATGGTTCCATTAAGCGGACACCGGGTTGTTGGGTGGAGGAGTTACCTTCTGTGTTATGGAGTATCAACACCACACCTAACAGATCTACGTGTTACACACCTTTCTTCATGGTTTACGGAGCAGAGGCGGTTCTCCCTAGTGACATCCGTCATGACTCACTCCGTGTGACGGCTTATGTTGAAGCTGAGAATGAGATAGCATGCCAGGACTCACTGGACCTGCTAGATGAGGAGCATGATTTAGTAGTAGCACGTTCGGCGATTTATCAACAAGATCCCCGACGTTATCACAGCCGCCGGGTTAAGACCAGAACTTTTCAAGAAGGCGATCTGGTGCTCCGGCTCATCCAGGATCAGACTGATATGCACAAGTTATCCCCACCTTGGGAAGGACCTTTTGTGGTCAGCAAAAATCTGCACAACGGGTCATACTACCTCATTGATGTTCGAGAGCACAAAGACTCACGTAAATCGGAGGAGGAGACCAAGCGGCCGTGGAATATAGCCCTTCTTCGGCCTTACTATACTTGAGCCACAGGCTCTTCTTATGTACATACTTATGACAATGTATATATTATATAATAAACCGGAGCCTCGGCTAAAGCGGGGTCTCTGTTTTCTTTACATCATGTGTGGTTTCACAAGGGTTTCTACTGACAAAGTAGAGTTTTATTAACCCGGCCTATAAGGCCACACAGATATCAAGCAAGTCACTAGGGGGCTTGGTCGTATCTGAACCATAGTTACACCTCTTGATCGGTTTAAAAACCAAAAAGGGATATCACTAGGGGGCTTGATTGTCTTCACACCATAGCTACACCTCTTGATAGGCTTCAAAGCCAAAAGGAAATTATGTGGAACCAAAGAGAGTCTGTAGCATCAAACACAACTCAAACATAGGTAACCACTGAGCATAGCTCAAATATTACCTGGGGGCTCCTTGCTTCTCAAAGAACAACAAGTTTGCACCCTTGTAATAGGCTATCAAGCCAGGCTTGGAAGCCAGGTGTATTCACCTAAAACCCCGGGTTATCCTGCCTTTTTAAGTAAGACACTCCGTCCAGGTAAACCTGGTATGACCCATCGGACGTTTGACAAGTTAATCCCATGGACCCTGAACTTGTCAAAGTTAAAACGGTGATTGGTTAAAGATTGAGGTCCATCTTAAAAGACTTTGCAAAATGGTTTAACTCAGCGGCCTGGCAGCCCATGAAAAGCCTCAATTTAGGGCCTGGCAGCCCATGAAAAGCCTTGTCTATTTTCTTTTTGATTTGCTATTTTTTATATATCTTTTGTTAAGGGATTTATGAATATTTTTCTGATAAACCGGTGTTCATTACAACCCGGCGTGACTTTCAACGTTTAGTTGTCAGTACATGATCAATTTTAAACCGGTGGCATATTGCTCCGGTCTGGTTTTGACTAAATGTCACCAGCACTATATGAACAAATCAGCGGCTGTTATGGCCCACTACGGTTTTTATGTGAACCGGCAAGAAGGCAAGGAGTCATCAACACTCCGAATTGGTGTTTTTCACTGTTACCATACAAGCAGTTGGTCAGCCAACGAGGTATGTCACAGATATCATCTATTGTATCTGGTTAATATAAATCTCGGTTATCCATCCAAGTTATGTATATATTTTTGGGCATCATGACCCGTCCAGTGCTAAACCACTAGGACACTTTCAAGTTCTTATATGCAGGAACACAAATCATACTGGACTATGCATAAATAGATCACAAAAGCGGAACAAGTTTTCAAGGTATCAAGCAACACAAACATGCTCGATGGCATGGCAGATAAAGGTGTTCCTGCTATCCTATTACAAGGCGCTTTAAACGGACCAAATTGCATAATTGTTTTCACAAAGTATCAGATTGTAACTGCTAAACCGGCCACTGGTTTAGGATTCCTCATCTGGACGGCTTAGCGATTGAGGGTCATCTTGCGCGGTCACATCCTCTTCATCCCTCCTCAGACGCTGGAAATCAACCGTTGACCAATCGATTCTGGTTAAAGCTTGAAACACGGCCTCTTCATGGATAAGGCTGGAGGGGTCAATGTTAGGAGCGTAAGTATGCTTACGGATTGGAGGCACAAGCTCTTCAACATCATGGATCACCGTGGGCTGTCTCTTTCCCTCAGCATCGTAAACCGGTTGGAAATAAGATAAATCTGTGTCCTCCACCAGTTTGCTTGCTATTGGTCGCATCTCCTTTATCAGCCTTCGCAGATCGTCATTATTGAAGTCTGAGCCGTCTTCTTTCACGCCAGGATACCCTTTGATGATATCTGCTGGTTCAAGATCCGGAATCCATGCCTTGGCCTGGATTAGCACGGTCAGTGCTCCTGATCTTGTGGCTGATCTCTTTAGTTCATTGATCCGGGCAGGTAGCATGGCTAGCTTCTCAATTGTTTCCTTTATCAACGATGGCCCCAGCTTGTTATACGCTGCAGTGCAAATGTTACGTTGGGATCCATAGAATAGCTGTTCTATCAAGGTGTACACCGCTTTAAGTTTCATCCGCATGTCAGAGCCCAGATGAGCAATGCGGTTTGAGCATCCTTCTTATTCAGCTCAGCCTACAAAGGTGAGATATATCATCAAAACAGGTTATGAAGTACCAAGCGTATAACAAGTTATGCATTTTGTACTTGGGGGCTAATGCCTATTTTTTCTATCATCAACATATTTTTTACAAGTCTCAAGTACAATGCAAGCATTATCCTTAACACTTGGGGGCTAATGTACATCTGTTCAAAGCTGACGCATTGATTCAAGACCCGGTTTACCTCGCAAAGCTAAACTGACCCTTGGGGGCTACACAGGCGAAACACTACAGGAATATAATGATCACGTATGATTTACTTCACACGATCAGTTGGTATATGGAGGACAAGTTTGTAAAAGTTAAATGTATTTTGCAGTCCCGGTTTATTATTGTCATCATAAACCGGCCCTTGGGGGCTACTTGGGTTGATGTTTGTACTTTGGATTCAAGAAAGGAAAGTGATGAAAATACCTCATAGCGCTTGTCGGTGTCAAAACCGGCAGATCTCGGGTAGGGGGTCCCGAACTATGCGTCTAGGCCGGATGGTAACAAGAGGCAAGGGACATGAAGTTTTACCCAGGCTCGGGCCCTCTCGACGGAGGTAAAACCCTACGTCCTGCTTGATTAATATTGATGATATGGGTAGTACAAGAGTAGATCTACGACGAGATCAGAGAGGCTAAACCCTAGAAGCTAGCCTATGGTATGATTGTTGTTTTGTATGTTGTCCTACGGACTAAAACCCTCCGGTTTATATAGACACCGGAGAGGGTTAGGGTTACACAAAGTCGGTTACAATGGTAGGAGATCTGCATATCCGTATCGCCAACCTTGCCTTCCACGCCAAGGAAAGTCCCTTCCGGACACGGGACGAAGTCTTCAATCTTGTATCTTCATAGTCCAGGAGTCCGGCTGAAGGTATAATCCGGCCATCCGGACACCCCCTAATCCAGGACTCCCTCAGTAGCCCCTGAACCAGGCTTCAATGACGACGAGTCCGGCACGCAGATTGTCTTCGGCATTGCAAGGCGGGTTCCTCCTCCAAGTACTTCATAGAAGATTTTGAACACAAAGATAGTGTCCGGCTCTGCAAAATAAGTTTCCACATATTGCCATAGAGAGAATAATATTTACACCAATCTAATCTGCTGACGTATTCTGTAGCGTGACACCCCACGGCCAAGCCTTTATCCGAGTCATTTCATTATCCCACCTCAGTGCGTCATGCGAGGCGGTTTCCTTGGCACGTCTTGTTAAAGCAGAGATCGTGTCCCCCTTATTCCGGGATTCTCATCAATATGGGCGTGGGTAACCCAACCGCTTCTAGGACACCTAGATTATAGGCAAGTCCAAACGGACACGGAGAGGACGCTTGATATCCACCCTCTTATAAAGGGACAAGGCTTTTATTTTTCCCTCCCGTGCTCAATCGAATCCTTCCCCCGCCTCAAGCTCAAACGCCCAAAGTTTAGGTCAGGTGCTCCGAACCTTCAGTCATGTCCGGATCTAGCCTTCAAGGCCGATGGGTGCCTTCCTCCGTCACGGAAGAAGACATCAAAAAGTTGAGGGAGGCCAGATATCTGACCGCCGAGATTTTGCATCGGCTGCCTCCCCGGGGGCAGGCTGTCCCCTTCCCCGAACCCAACGAGAGCGTCGTGTTCGTCTCCCACTTCCTCTGAGGTCTAGGCCTTGCTCTGGATCCTTTCGTCAGGGGCTTGATGTTTTACTACGGGCTAGATTTCCATGATCTAGCTCCGGACTCCTTTCTTCATATCACGACATTTATCGTCGTGTGCGAGGCCTTCCTCCGGGTTACCCCTCACTTTGGCCTATGGCTCAAGACCTTTGAAGTAAAGCCGAAGATGATCGAGGGGCAACATGCGACGTGTGGAGGTGCCTCAGCACGCAAGATGACGGGAGCTTCATGGCCCAAAGGTTCCATTCCAGAGGTGTCTGAATTGTGGCAACATGAGTGGTTCTACATCACGGCTCCTAGAAGTGCCAAGTGGGCGGCCGCCCCCGTTTTCCGCTGGGCCCTCCACCACAACTGATGTCATGGATTAGCAGAGGACTAAGCTGGGGTCCAGCCAGGGATGTGCCTATACTGCAAAGCCACATTCGAGATCTCTTTAATGGAGATTTCAGTTTGGTTGCGGTAATGCAAGTTATGCTGGTCCGTCAAGTCCAGCCCTGCAAACGCCGGCCCCTTCGCTTGTGGGAGTTCAATCCCGAGGGACCGCGTGCCATTCAAAATTTCCTCGGCCTGATGCATGAGGAGATGTACAAGTCATTCTTCGGACCTCAGGTAGAGTGTCCGGAAATCACCGAGGACGTGGGCCTGAGCAGTAACCGCGCCGCCGAACAGTTAAGGAATCTTCCGGCCGAATATACTATCTCTCATTTGTTACGAAGTTATCTCTGAGAGTTTGCTTTTTGACTAGGACTGGCTAACAAAGGCGAAGTTGATTCGGTGTTCGGCCCCCCTCCCTGAGGGTTTGGAAAATCTGGTATTGGAAAAGATGCTCCAGACCACACCTTGCCTGGAGCCCTTGAAGGAAGACACTATGGAGGATAATACAGGCAGACGCGGGTTCCCAACGCTGCCCATTCTAACCGAGGGAGTGAGCGTCTCCATGAAGGAAGACGACCAGAAGAGGAAAAGGACTGCGCCCGGGGATTCGGAAGCCGAAGCTTCCAAACGGGAGAAGAAGTCTCCCACAGAGGGTCCTACCCTGGGGGGCGATGTTGCCGCACAAAGTCCGCGGAGGGATCAATTCTCCCGCGAGTCGTAAGTGACCCGAAATACTTTAATAGTACAGATATGCCATCTTTTTCTTCTGAGAAAATAACCACCGCATATATCTTTGCAGTTCGGGCCTTAGCCCCTCTCAAATGAGCTTGTCTTCGGGGGATCTTCTTCCAGAGATGATGGAGAGTGAAACGCCTCCTCCGGACTCCTCCGCTCCAGAAGCGGGCGACCCTGAAGTGTCGTCGCGGAGGGCCTCTCCGAATCCGGTGAGGCCAGAAGATAATCCCATTGACCCCCGAACCTCCCAGTATCCGGCTCCCGAAGAGAGCAGACAAAAGAGTCCGGCACCGTCTAGTGTGCGATCAGATGTTCTGAGGGAGTTGGTGGGGCGAGCGACCATCTCAGATGAACACCGTGTGCTGATGAATACGGTGATGGAGAGGATATCGTCCGCCGAAAGTGGATTGCATGAAGCTTTTATGAGTCTACGACAGGCTTTGAGGTACGTAAAAGAATGTATGATAGTCCTGCACATGCTAGGTGTGCCCTGTGTAGATAGTAGCCCCAGAGACTCTGGTTGTCATCGGAAACGATGATGAACAGAGGATCATATTTCCAGGTAATAACCATACTGCCTCTATGTGCAGGTGATGGAAGCTCCGGTGGCTAGCCGGACTAGCGAGTTTGCCCATTTAGAATGGCAGTTGGATGCGGCAGACGCCGACATCGAGCTTGTTAACAAAAGGCTTGACGAGGCACAGGGTAAGTGTCCTTATCTGGTAAACGCCACATAGGAAGAGCAGCATGATGCCAGTATCTTTAACATGTTGTGACTGCAGATGGAGCTACCACTGTTGAAGCCTTGCGGGTAGAACTTGCCCGAGCCAAGGAACAAGCGAGGTTGGGTAATGCGGCTACTTTAAAGGCGGCCGAAGAATTGCAAGCCGAGAAGGCCGCGCATGGCGAGAGCCGAGACAAGATGGCCATAGAATTAAAAGCCGCCGCCGACCGTTGTCGGGTTCTCGAAAAGGAAAACCAAGCGAAGGCATCGGACCTTGAGAAGGCTGCTGCGACGAGAAAGGACCTCCGCTCTGCTATGAGGGCAAAGAAGGAGGAGCTGCGGGAAGCCAGGGATATTGTAGCTGGGAAATCCTTTATGTTGCGGAGGAAGTTCGGAGATCCACGATATGCCCCTCTGGATCGGCTATGGAGTTCGGAGGATGTATATATGGATTTGGCGGCGAGCGCTGCCGATGCGGCCAAGTATTTTCAGGGTCAGACGGACTGTGAAGTAGACCGGCAGTTTTGGAGATAATTCCATTCTCCCGAGCGTCCGCTGTCATTGAGTGACCAATTAGCCGAATGGGCCGAACTAAATAGGTTGTCCGGACTCTCCATGAGGTCTATTGTGGATCAGCTATGGCCGGAAAGGTCAAAACCGAACAGCTATTTCGGCTTGGTGCAGCAGTTCCTTGACGTGGTGCCACGCATTAATGCGATGAAGAGGTCGGCGTGCATAGAGGGCGCACGGATGGCCTTTGCTCGTGTTATAGCATACTAGGCGGAGATGGATGCTACCATTGTTGCAGCGCGGGATTCGGCCATAGGTCGAAGGGCTGCTGAGCACTACTTTGAAGAAGTTCTTGAGGGTGCTCGTTTGATAGAGACCCAGTGCTCAAAAAATATTATGTTTGAGTGACATGTAATCTCATTGTAAGCGAAATGCTTTTATAAATTTTTATAAGGCTATTTTTATACGTTTGCCTGAAAGTAATATGATGCCTCCTGGGCGGCCGTTTATGTATACATGTGTATAACCTGAAAGATTGTAGCCGTCGGCTTCAACCCTCACGCATATAATGCGGAGGTGCTCGCAAAAACACGTGTTCACACTTAACCCAACGTCTTGGTCCTATTAAGGAGGTGATAGCGGAGTGAGCGAGGCAACCGGACTATAATGCTTTAGCACTTTCACTTAGCCATAGGGGTTTGACAGTGGGGCTACTAGATAGCCCCTGGTGGCTCCACACTCTCCCGATCCCGGGGTGCATACATGCCTAGCCGGAAAACGGCCCTTCGTTAAGGCGGAGGAATTCTAACATTCTGACAGGTCATCGAGTGGTTGACCAGTCTCACGCTATATCATGACAGTCAGTTTTCGGCTTTCTCTACTGAGGTGCTCGTCCGGATGAACCAGGGCACAATCACAGTAGTTCTCCTGGTGCTACCTTAGCCGGTAAAGCGGAACGTAAGGCACCAAAACACAGGAGCCGGGCAAACCCAACATTTGACCAAAGACAATGATTCGGAGCTGATGCATATAAGGCCAAACTCGCGACGCCGAACACTCCCTACGGTATTCGGTCTTAGTGGTATAAACCGGGCCTAAATAATGGCCTTTGTAAGAATCCCCTTCTATCCAGGTACATGCATTGTTCTGACGTGGCCACATGCCAAGACGTCAGCATCCTTCGGTGGATATGTATCAACAAGAGACAGTAAAAAAGGTTTACGCAGGGTCTTAATCTAAAAAGAATCCTTGGAACGGGTCCCTGCTGCACGTCTGCGCCTGTGTCTCCATTGTGCCGTATCCTGGACGGGTGTAGCATGATGATCGTCTGTAAAAGAGAGGAATTTAGGTGAAAAAGTTGTCGTGCAAAAAGATAGTTTTTTAAAGAAACCATGCATAATTCAAGATGAGAAGAAATTGCCACTTGTCTGCGTGCGTTGAGCCCCTTGTATTGACAAATAGGGGTGTGACCATTTATTCGGTATAAGTAGCGGCGCCGGACTCGATTAGTTGTGTCTGAGGTCTTGACGACCTATTGGATGCTTTCGCTGGTCCGGGCGCCTTTAGTGTGTGGCTGCCAAGGCAGCCTCACTCTCTTCGGCACGCAGAGATCGCTTGATATTTCCGTGCACTGTAATGATGCCATGTGGATCGGGCATCTTGAGTGTGAGGGAGGCGTAGTGTGGTATTGCATTAAAGCGAGCAAAAGCTTCACGTCCGAGCAGTGCTTGATAGCCACTTTAAAACGGAGCGATGTGGAAAGTTAAATGCTCGCGACGGAAGTTATCGGGGCAGCCGAATATAACTTGTAGTAGGAGGGAGCCCATACAACAAGCCCCTGGGCCTGGCGTTACTCCTTTAAAGGTAGTATTGCTATGGCGAATTTGTGTTGGGTCTAACCCCAGCCCGCGGATTGTATCCTGATATATTAGGTTTAGACTACTGCCGCCATCCATCAAGACTCGTGTGAAGTGATATCCGCCAATTACTGGGTCTAATACCAGGGCAGCCCATCCTACATGCCGGATACTTGCTGAGTAATCACGATGGTCGAAAGTGATCGGTTGAGACGACCAGTGGCAGGACTTCGCGGTGACAGGCACTTGGGTATATTTTTCTGGGAGTGCCGCGTTGTTTTTTCCCTTGATCACGTGTAGTTTACTGTTTTGACTTATGGTGGAAATTTCTTTTATTCCCCCGTGTCTTGCTTGGGGGGCTCGTCCTCGTCTTCACTTGGTGTATCCTCCCCCTTGTGTACGGCGTTGAGCTTGCCGGACTGCTTGAAGACCCAACATTCTCTCTGGGTATGATTAGCAGGTTTACCAGGTGTACTATGGATCCGACATACTTGGTCCAGAATTTTGTTGAGGCTGGACAGTTCATCCCTGGTGCCTTTAGGGGGAGGCTTTTGACCTGGCCGAGAGCTTTTGAATCTGGCATTTACTACCGTGCCCTTCGTGCTGTCTTCTTTATTCCGGCGTTTGTTATTGCTGTTGCGCCGTGATTTCCCGTTTCCATCTCTAACTTCAGATGTACTGGGGTCGCTAGTGCTGCATCTGGCTAGCCAGCTGTCCTCACCTGCGCAAAAGCGGGTCATGAGGTTTGTTAATGCGGCCATCGTTCTCGGCTTATTTTGGCCGAGGTGTCTGGCGAGCCATTCGTCACAGACGCTATGCTTGAAAGCTCCCAAGGCTTCGGCGTCCGGATAGTCGACAATCTGGTTCTTTTTAGTAAGAAACTTGTTCCAAAGCTTTCGGGGTGACTCTCCGGGCTGTTGATTTATGTGACTCAAATCGTCCGCATCCGAAGGTCGGACATAAGTCCCTTGAAAATTTGCCCGAAAGGCGTCTTCGAGCTCTTCCCAACTTCCAATGGAGCTTTCGGGGAGGCCTTTGAGCCAGTGACGAGCTGGCCCTTTGAGCTTGAGGGGTAAGTACTTGATGGCGTGGAGATCGTCTACTCGAGCCATATGGATATGAAGGATGTAGTCCTCAATCCAGACCCCAGGGTCTGTTGTTCCATCGTATGCCTCTATGTTTACGGGCTTGAATCCCTCTGGAAATTCATGGTCCAGCACCTCATCGGTGAAACATAGGGGGTGTGCGGCACCCTTGTAGCTGGGTGTGCCGCGTTGTTCGGATGTTTGTTGTGTTGCATTGTATGCTGGGGCGCGCTTGCGTGTTCCATAGATGGATCTTGTTGCGCCGTCCTCTGGGTGCGAGCCCTCGCATGGGTAGCGTGTTGTATTGTGAGCGGCGTTGTATGTCGCTCTGTGTTGGTAGAGGGGTCGTCTATCCGACCAGGTGGATGCTTTGATATTTGGTTGTGGGGGGTCTGAGGCCTCCTCATCAAATTTGGGTAGCAGCTTCCGCTTTGGGTAGCTCTTGGAGGGGCGATTGTCGCCGTACCTCGCTGCAGTGTTGAGCATTTTACTCCATCTGATTTGGAGTGTGTCTTGCGCGGCCTTGAGCCTTTGCTTCTGCTTTTTAAGACTCCTCGCGGTGGCAACAAGCCTTTTACGGGCATTCTACTGCTCCGGGTGCCTGTCCGGCGTTATGTCGTCCGGACCATTATCCTTGATAGAATTTGTTTGTTCGGTTTGATTGTCCGGATTGCCATTGTCCGGCAGTGGTTCACCCTGCTCCAGCGTTGGGTCTGTGTGATTGCTATTTTTGTTGAGGCGGGATTTGGGGCGGCGCTTGCGTCACCGCTTTGACTGCTTTTCGAGGGAACAAGCTTTCGGTGCGTCCTTCCGCTCCTCGTTGTCATCTTTTGGTGTGTCCACCATGTATACGTCATATGACGAGGTGGCATTCCAGGGCCCAATAGGCGCTAGTTCTTCATCGTCTCCTTCATCGACGTCCATACCGTTGATGTCTTCGGAGTCGAAGTCGAGCATGTCGGTTAAATCGTCGACAGTGGCTACAAAGTGGGTGGTGGGCGGGCTTTGAATTTCTTCATCGTCCGTACCCCAACCTTGCTGACCGTAGTCCGGCCAGGGCTCTTCTGATAAAGAGAGAGACTCCAGTGTCTTCAGAATATCGCCGAAAGGCGAGTGCTGAAAGATGTCCGTGGCAGTAAACTCCATGATCGGCGCCCAATCGGATTCGATCGGCAGGGGCGCGGAGGGTTCGGAGTTCGGAGAGGAGTCCGGCTCCTTGGAGTCACGAATCTCGTGGAGTGCAGGGCTGGTGTTCGGCTCGATCGCCGTTGGGATCGCAGCCCCCGAGGCGGCGTCCAACCGCCCATCCTCGATCGGCGCAGTTAGCTCCGAATTAAGGGGCGAAGCCGATGCGGGTGCGGCCTCCAGGGCACTATTCGGCGGCAGAGCTAGATCATGCTCGTTGGGACAGTGCGGCGCGCTCGGAAGTGGCTCGAATCCGTCGAAGATCAAGCCCCCGCGGATGTCAGCCGTGTAGTTTAAACTTCCAAATCTGACCTGACGGCCAGGGGCGTAGCTTTCGATCTGCTCCAGACGGCCAAGTGAATTGGCCCGCAGTGCGAAGCCGCCGAAGACGAAGATCTGTCCGGGGAGGAAGGTCTCACCCTGGACTACATCACTATCAATGGTCGTAGGAGCCATCGAGCCTGACGACGACATAGAGGAACTCTCAATGAAAGCACAATGTCGGTGTCAAAACCGGCGGATCTCGGGTAGGCGGTCCCGAACTATGCGTCTAGGCCGGATAGTAACAAGAGGCAAGGGACACGAAGTTTTACCCAGGTTCGGGCCCTCTCGACAGAGGTAAAACCCTACGTCCTGCTTGATTAATATTGATGATATGGGTAGTACAAGAGTAGATCTACCACGAGATCAGAGAGGCTAAACCCTAGAAGCTAGCCTATGGTATGATTGTCGTTCTGTATGTTGTCCTACGGACTAAAACCCTCCGGTTTATATAGACACCGGAGAGGGTTAGGGTTACACAAAGTCGGTTACAATGGTAGGAGATCTGCATATCCGTATCGCCAACCTTGCCTTCCACGCCAAGGAAAGTCCCTTCCGGACACGGGACGAAGTCTTCAATCTTGTATCTTCATAGTCCAGGAGTCCGGCTGAAGGTATAGTCCGGCCATCCGGACACCCCCTAATCCAGGACTCCCTCAGCGCTCTTTCATCAGGTTCACCAAACCGGCTTCATAATCCCGGTTTGAGTGCAGACGGTTTAGAAAACCGGAGTGGAGTTCTTGAGCACTGAGATGGGCGTAGCTTGACAAGTCAGTGCTCCATTTGCCTTTTTCCATGGCAGCACACTCTTCCTTGGCACTATGTTTGACCAAGATTACAGGATGGCCAGGAGAGGTGTGACCAATACCAGTAATGATAACTTCGCCCTCTTTGTCTCCAGTAGCTTTTTCTGGAGTTGATGGAGTTTTAGTAGCTCTCACCGGACTAGAATGCCTGTCATCAGCTCGGATTGGATCGGCCGGTTCAGCATCAGGCGCAGCAATGTCAAATTCTGGTTGTTCATCGAGATTGTGATATTGAGGGGGTGGCTCATCAAAAGTAGCTTCAGGATTGGGACCCTCCGGTTCAACCGTTTGCTCCGGTTCATGAACCACCTAGTCTTCGGGCGGATTGTTCACCCGAGCCTTTTTGCTGGGTCTGGCTTTGGCTCTAAAAACAGGAAAGGATGCGAAAGTTAAGCATAGTATACAAAGTATGGAAACATTCAAAGAAGGGGTTTAAGTACTTACCCAGCTACAGTTTTGAGAGGAGGAAGTTGGGTCGTTGTTGACTCGCTAGAAGATGAGGGAGGTGTCACCTGATAATTTGAATCGGACGGATTAATAGGTTGTCGAAAATAACCTGCCTTGGGATAAGAATTGTCAAAAGGAGGTGAGACCTCAGATCGGCGCTTTTGAACCGGGGTTTCAGGTAAACCAGCCAAAGTGACCTTTTGGCCGCTGTGTCGGGTTGTGCGGCGAGCCTCGTACTGCTGCTTCTTCAAAATAAATGTTGGATCCAAGTGAGCAAGAGGATGTGAAAAGCTTACTTTCCGAATTGCTTGATGGATTTTTTGTGTTGGCAGAGAGTCTGAACCGGAGGAAAGGATAATTACCTCTACATCATCAGCTTGGCTGCCCTCCACACCCAGGGTCTGTTGTTCCATCGTATGCCTCTATGTTTACGGGCTTGAATCCCTCTGGAAATTCATGGTCCAGCACCTCATCGGTGAAACATAGGGGGTGTGCGGCACCCTTGTAGCTGGGTGTGCCGCGTTGTTCGGATGTTTGTTGTGTTGCATTGTATGCTGGGGCGCGCTTGCGTGTTCCATAGATGGATCTTGTTGCGCCGTCCTCTGGGTGCGAGCCCTCGCATGGGTAGCGTGTTGTATTGTGAGCGGCGTTGTATGTCGCTCTGTGTTGGTAGAGGGGTCGTCTATCCGACCAGGTGGATGCTTTGATATTTGGTTGTGGGGGGTCTGAGGCCTCCTCATCAAATTTGGGTAGCAGCTTCCGCTTTGGGTAGCTCTTGGAGGGGCGATTGTCGCCGTACCTCGCTGCAGTGTTGAGCATTTTACTCCATCTGATTTGGAGTGTGTCTTGCGCGGCCTTGAGCCTTTGCTTCTGCTTTTTAAGACTCCTCGCGGTGGCAACAAGCCTTTTACGGGCATTCTACTGCTCCGGGTGCCTGTCCGGCGTTATGTCGTCCGGACCATTATCCTTGATAGAATTTGTTTGTTCGGTTTGATTGTCCGGATTGCCATTGTCCGGCAGTGGTTCACCCTGCTCCAGCGTTGGGTCTGTGTGATTGCTATTTTTGTTGAGGCGGGATTTGGGGCGGCGCTTGCGTCACCGCTTTGACTGCTTTTCGAGGGAACAAGCTTTCGGTGCGTCCTTCCGCTCCTCATTGTCATCTTTTGGTGCGTCCACCATGTATACGTCATATGACGAGGTGGCATTCCAGGGCCCAATAGGCGCTAGTTCTTCATCGTCTCCTTCATCGGCGTCCATACCGTTGATGTCTTCGGAGTCGAAGTCGAGCATGTCGGTTAAATCGTCGACAGTGGCTACAAAGTGGGTGGTGGGCAGGCTTTGAATTTCTTCATCGTCCGTACCCCAACCTTGCTGACCGTAGTCCGGCCAGGGCTCTTCTGATAAAGAGAGAGACTCCAGTGTCTTCAGAATATCGCCGAAAGGCGAGTGCTGAAAGATGTCCGTGGCAGTAAACTCCATGATCGGCGCCCAATCGGATTCGATCGGCAGGGGCGCGGAGGGTTCGGAGTTCGGAGAGGAGTCCGGCTCCTTGGAGTCACGAATCTCGTGGAGTGCAGGGCTGGTGTTCGGCTCGATCACCGTTGGGATCGCAGCCCCCGAGGCGGCATCCAACCGCCCATCCTCGATCGGCGCAGTTAGCTCCGAATTAAGGGGCGAAGCCGATGCGGGTGCGGCCTCCAGGGCACTGTTCGGCGGCAGAGCTAGATCATGCTCGTTGGGACAGTGCGGCGCGCTCAGCAGTGGCTCTAATCCGTCGAAGATCAAGTCCCCGCGGATGTCAGCCGTGTAGTTTAAACTTCCAAATCTGACCTGACGGCCAGGGGCGTAGCTTTCGATCTGCTCCAGACGGCCAAGTGAATTGGCCCGCAGTGCGAAGCCGCCGAAGACGAAGATCTGTCCGGGGAGGAAGGTCTCACCCTGGACTACATCACTATCAATGGTCGTAGGAGCCATCGAGCCTGACGACGACATAGAGGAACTCTCAATGAAAGCACAATGTCGGTGTCAAAACCGGCGGATCTCGGGTAGGCGGTCCCGAACTATGTGTCTAGGCCGGATGGTAACAAGAGGCAAGGGACACGAAGTTTTACCCAGGTTCGGGCCCTCTCGACAGAGGTAAAACCCTACGTCCTGCTTGCTTAATATTGATGATATGGGTAGTACAAGAGTAGATCTACCACGAGATCAGAGAGGCTAAACCCTAGAAGCTAGCCTATGGTATGATTGTCGTTCTGTATGTTGTCCTACGGACTAAAACCCTCCGGTTTATATAGACACCGGAGAGGGTTAGGGTTACACAAAGTCGGTTACAATGGTAGGAGATCTGCATATCCGTATCGCCAACCTTGCCTTCCACGCCAAGGAAAGTCCCTTCCGGACACGGGACGAAGTCTTCAATCTTGTATCTTCATAGTCCAGGAGTCCGGCTGAAGGTATAGTCCGGCCATCCGGACACCCCCTAATCCAGGACTCCCTCAGCGCTCTTTCATCAGGTTCACCAAACCGGCTTCATAATCCCGGTTTGAGTGCAGACGGTTTAGAAAACCGGAGTGGAGTTCTTGAGCACTGAGATGGGCGTAGCTTGACAAGTTAGTGCTCCATTTGACTTTTTCCATGGCAGCACACTCTTCCTTGGCACTATGTTTGACCAAGATTACAGGATAGCCAGGAGAGGTGTGACCAATACCAGTAATGATAACTTCGCCCTCTTTGTCTCCAGTAGCTTTTTCTGGAGTTGATGGAGTTTTAGTAGCTCTCACCGGACTAGAATGCCTGTCATCAGCTCGGATTGGATCGGCCGGTTCAGCATCAGGCGCAGCAATGTCAAATTCTGGTTGTTCATCGAGATTGTGATATTGAGGGGGTGGCTCATCAAAAGTAGCTTCAGGATTGGGACCCTCCGGTTCAACCGTTTGCTCCGGTTCATGAACCACCTAGTCTTCGGGCGGATTGTTCACCCGAGCCTTTTTGCTGGGTCTGGCTTTGGCTCTAAAAACAGGAAAGGATGCGAAAGTTAAGCATAGTATACAAAGTATGGAAACATTCAAAGAAGGGGTTTAAGTACTTACCCAGCTACAGTTTTGAGAGGAGGAAGTTGGGTCGTTGTTGACTCGCTAGAAGATGAGGGAGGTGTCACCTGATAATTTGAATCGGACGGATTAATAGGTTGTCGAAAATAACCTGCCTTGGGATAAGAATTGTCAAAAGGAGGTGAGACCTCAGATCGGCGCTTTTGAACCGGGGTTTCAGGTAAACCAGCCAAAGTGACCTTTTGGCCGCTGTGTCGGGTTGTGCGGCGAGCCTCGTACTGCTGCTTCTTCAAAATAAATGTTGGATCCAAGTGAGCAAGAGGATGTGAAAAGCTTACTTTCCGAATTGCTTGATGGATTTTTTGTGTTGGCAGAGAGTCTGAACCGGAGGAAAGGATAATTAGCTCTACATCATCAGCTTGGCTGCCCTCCACACCCTCCTGATAAATATCATTGTTAATGAGATGCATAAAAAGGGAACCAAGTGAATCAAGTTCTACCTCAACTTCTGGTTCATCCAGGTTGTCATCCAGTTCCATGCTGATACGTTCATCTCCCTTCCGCTTTGAGGTTTTCTTGACGGCTTTTGTCTTAGGACGGGAAGGCTTTGCCGCTTTTTCTTGAGGTTTCTTCTTCCAGAACGGATCATCACCCTGTTTATAAACAAGTGGAAGGGTATTCACAGGTTGTAAAGTCTACAAGATATCAAGTGTGAAGTGGAAGGACAGTACTTACAGCAGGCGGTTTGTTTTTTGCGTAGAAGGGGTTCAAGCCGGTTTGGCGGCAGACAGATTCCGATTCATTCAAAATCTTCTTGACACCCTCAGTGACTTCTTCATCGGCTAGCTGAATGTTGATGTGATGTTGGGAGTCTTTTACTTCACCAGTGTACTCACACATTAAACCGGAGCGGTGACTTAATGGTAAGATGCTCCAGGATATCCAGCAACGCACAAAGTCGACGCCTGATAAACCGTTGGCCATAAAGGCTCGGAGCTTGGCGAGTTGAGGGGCATATGAGGCCCGTTCCTGGGCACTTAGACGTTGCGGCAGTGGGTGAGTGTTGGAAAGCCGGTGGGCACGGTAACCCGGCAGAGGGTTCTCGTCTTCAGGTGAGGTGTCTTTATAGTAGAACCAAGTTTGGTTCCACTCTTTGGGGTGACTGTGCAGCTTGGCATGAGGAAATTCAACCTCTTTCCTTTTTTGAATGGAGACGCCACCAAGTTCAGTGTTGGGTCCGTCTGCAAATTCAGTACGTCGGTTTAGATGAAAAAAATTCGGAACAGCTCAACAGTTGGTTCTTCTTGTAAGTACACTTCACAGAAGACTTGGAAATTGCATATATTGGATGCCGAGTTAGGTCCAATATCTTGAGGGTGAGCTGGAAACTGGCAAGCACATCCCGGAAAAACTTTGACCCGGGCAGTTTGAAACCACGGCCTATGTGATCAACAAATACCACTACCTTACCCTATTTACGGGTGGGAGGATTCTCCGGTCCAGGAACTCGCCACCGGATCTCATTCTTTTTTGGTAAGGTACCAATTCTGACCATTCCATTAAGCTGCTCCTCGGTAACCCGGGAAGGAGCCCAGTTACAGGCATAAAACTGTTTGGCCATTGCAAGTGAAAAGCTGAAAAAGAAATATTCATTCATGGTGGTGCATGAGGTACAATGGAATAAAGATATACAAGTATGTAAATTTCATAAACCGGAGGCTGATACAATAATGAATGACAGAACAATATCAGAACAAAGGTATACGCATGCTGTTAAACCGGAGTATGACAACGGAGCTAAAGGGCTTGCCGGTTCACCAGGGGACTAATGGTATGTGATAGCTTGCTTTTACAAAGGTAAATCGCCTATGGGATAAAGAGGATACATATCTATGGCAAGAATGACTAAGTAAGGTAAAACAGGTTTCACAAGGTTGGATGGAAATTTTGGATCTACCGTAAGACAAGAAAGCAAAAAGATTTAGACCTAAAAAAGATTGGTCCCGAAGCAGTTCACAAAGGACCAGATCAGTTTTTATGCGCATAAGGGTTTGTTGTGGTAACAGAAGATAAGCCATTACATGGAATATATCAAGTTTGAGGTTTTTATCCATAGACTAAGGAGAAACAGGGAAGAACAATGCCGGAGCTTCGATGAACTTCGATGAACAAGGAAACCCTAGACAGATCTACAAAGGAGAAAGGTAGGGACTTACAACGACTGTTGAAGCAGCGGAGGTACACCGCGGATCTCTGGTGCAACCCGGTTGATGCAGCGGCCAACGGAGAGGCGGAGGCGAAGTTCGACGACAGCGGCGGCGCTCGGTTGCAGAGGTGTCGCAAGGAGGAAGAAGCGAAGGAGACGAAGGGGGAAAAGGGAATGGCCCTTGGTCCTATTTATAAGGTGAACCGATAAGCGATAAGTGCGTGGACCGAGGAGCTTAAAATGGATAGTTAATAAAGATGTCGCCTCGATGGTTGGATATTCATTAATGAAGGGTATTTTCGGCTTCAACGAATAGATGACGTCATGGCGATTTACTACGGATCTAAAGGATGACGTCACGACGGTTTACCAGATCCATATGATGGTGCCAGGGCAAGAATTTTTCTAAGTATTGAAGATTGACATGAACAAGTTCAAATCAATCTAGAGCCTAATGTTGGGGATATGACTACTAGAGGTAAATTGGATAAGAGTGGCCGGGTTAACTCCATGAATATAGAAGCCCATGAAGACGTGAGGATGGTGGCGCTTTACGAAGGCCCAAGGCCCAAAGGCGAGTTAAGGCCTGTAGACGTAAACCGACTCTTTCATGTAACTTCTATTGTAAGGAATAGAGACCGAGCCGGACACGTGTATGATCCGGCCTCGGAACTCTGTAAACCGGCGGGCGTCAATCTATGTATACAAAGGGACGACCCGACAGCGGTTTAGGGACAAAAGATAACAACTCAAGAATCAGGCAAAGCGGATTCGCTCACTGGTCATCGAAACCTTAGCAATTCCAATCACAACTAGACATAGGCTTTTACCTTCATCGAAGGGGCCGAACTAGTATAAAATCTCTCGTGTCCCTTGTCTGGTTTAACCCCTTTGAGCTAACCTGTAGCGATGGCTCCACGACTAAGTCCTTTCACGAAGAGATCTGTCGTGACAAATCCACGACAGAACTCGTCTACATCCCCGAACCTCTGCTGGACCAAGAGGTCGAGGGACGTCATCGCGCTGAACGTGTGCAGAACTCGGAGGTGTCGTGCATTCGGTACTTGATCGGTTGGATCGTGATTGGATCGCAAAGAGTACGAGTACATCAACCGCGTTAACATAACGCTTCCGCTTTCGGTCTACGAGGGTACGTGGACACACTCTCCTGTCTCGTTGTTATGCATCTTCTAAATAGATCTTGCGTGATCGTAGATTTTTTTTTGAAATACTGTGTTCCCCAATACGTTCCTCTTCTGTGGTGTTCTGTAGGCAAGGTCTATGTTTCGTTTGGTGGTGCTGGAGTGATTAGGACGGCGCCGCGTCGAATAAAACCGATTCGGCTTCTTCCTCTCCACAACGAAGATCTTCATGACGACGTCGAGAAGCCGATAGACTCATCTTTTTGCCGACTATTTGAGACGGTGAGATTTATTATTCTTTTGTGTTGTTCGTGGCTTCCGTCTTTCGCAGCGGTGCCATCGGTTAGGACAAGATGATGGTCCAGAAGCGGGTTTTGTGGTCCGACGGCGGCGGTGCTAGCGTTCTCCCTTGACTTCAACGGTGGGAAGCGATGGATCCGGGTCCAGGCCAGCATGGGGATGTTCTGCGACCGACATGCCACAACAACAAGTGCCTTGCTGCATGCAGCGGGTCTGTTCATCGGTTTTGAAAGCCAATTCGGCGATGATGCTGCCCTGGATCTTGAGACGGTGGAGGCTGCCGGTTCTCTTCCAGTGAGCGCTTCGGCAACGATGGAGTATGGAGGCAGCTGTTGGTCTTGATGTGTCCAGAGATCTCTTGGGAACCCTTTGTAAATTTTATTTTCTTGGGATCCTTGCTGCATAATCTTTGTGACATATGTCTTCGTTCAATTTGTCTAGCGGACTTCACATGTGTTTGTACTGATCGTACTATTTGAAATAATGCATAGTTATAGAAAAGAAGGTCTTCTGGTATCATCATCATAAATGTGAACCCAGACGACATAGCAAATCTGCTAAAAAGATCAAAGCACTCCTCAAAAAACTGCTGAGAAGTGAGAATATAGTACATCATTATATTCGTGTGGTTCAGAAGATGCCAACGAATAAACATGCGCAACATATGCGATGCCTTTCTGCTCAAAGTGAGGCGTATGCATCACAGCGTGGTGGCATGCGTTACGTAGCTGTCGTCCGGAACACTGAATCGTGTTCAATGATAATGGTAGTACTCCTACAAATTAAATCTTGCGCGTGTCGTTCAGGTCCAGTAACAATTTCGGTTCTCCAGAAACTATGCATGCACAGGTAGTAGTACGTTTCCCTTTTCTGTGACAGGGATCGAAACCGGCCCGGCCCCTCCTGCGTTTATTCACACCCAGGCCAGAGCTAGCCGGCCATGGCGCCGAGGTGCATGCATCTGCATCTCTTGCCGTTCTACACAAACAAACACACCCTTCGATTTATATTACTTGTCGCTCAAACGAATGTATCTAGCATCAAGTAATATGGTTTGAGTGAGTACAGCATATGAGCCATCTTCCTCGACGATTCCGAAGCGCTCATTCGAGCTGTTTTCTTCGTTCGGATCCATTTCGCGGAGAGCATTATTATTATTCGATGAGGTCCACGTAGAACATAATCTATACACACGCCGCATCTTTGGACCCCAAAACTCCATCACATGACAATGCTATTAGACGGCCGGACATGCCACGCTAGTGATAAACGGCCAAGAACAGCTGGGTTTTAGTTTGTCGATGCGTTGTCGTTTGACATGGAAGATCCATTGCATCTGCGCACATCTCCTGAATAACCTAACAGCGCTGCTGAATGTTGATGCCTTGGTTTGACGGATCACCCCTGATTCTGATTGATCAGGCGTCGTCATTACCGTGGGCGACACCTTGCATACTTGTGCAGTGTGTTATGGAACCAAGACCTCTCAATCTACGGGCCGACCCCTGCTCGATCTGTCTCGGGAGCTCATCCCAAATGGAAGCGGCGATGAGAGTACCATCATGACCAAAGGACAGGCAACTTGGTCATCGTCGTAAACAATGAGATGTGATGAGCTGTTTCTCGAGCTCAGCTCGAGCTCTCGCAACTTGCTACGCAAAATAATAGGGACTACGACTATGCTTGCTGCCATAGTCGCCAATAAAAAGGCAAATTGCAGTAGAATCTGCCTTTAAAAATGGTGTACTGGCATAATGCTGGAAGCTTCATCTTCTTGGTCTGTACGTAGTCCTTTATTTGGGCTGTCCGGGTGATCTGAACCCAGGCCAGGCCAGCCAGATGGATCGATCTACGTAGTAATTTTACTACTACTCCACTAGCACTACAATATTTTAGTACGACGAGGGAGCTGTTGTACATGATAGCAGTAATTATTAAGTTGCATGAATCTAGCGCCATATGGACTACACAATGCCGGGTATTTGATTTTTTGAATGCCAAACCTTCTGTCTCAGAAGTCAGAAGAGCAATGCTACGTCTATGCAATGGATTTTTTTGCGGAAATAATTCTTGTATTACTCAATCAAAGTACAATCACGCTTAACAACGTCTAAAACGATCTGTGGTCCCGACCCAAGCCATACAATAGTTCGGCCTTTAGTCCTCCCAAAGATTACCAAAACACGACTAGAAGAATTACAACCACGACGGAGTAATACAAGAACTACGTTCGGATATCTGACCTACGAAATGAGCAAGATGGAGCGTTTTGATGGGAGATGGATGGAGGAAATTGGGCCCACCCCGGGCCCCACACCCGTTAAATTCAGGGAGGAGAGAAAGTTTATTAGGAAGATTACGTAGATGCTTCGTAAAATCACGTGGATGTAGGATTTTCGGTCTCAGAAATATGCCAAGAAGCTGTTCGTGTCAAAAATATCTCTAGTGGAATTTTGGACAATACGTTCTACCAACCATTATGATCAATCATATACGTACGATATGCTACTATGTCGTCAGTGTTTTATCTTTGAATGCAGAGATAGGTTCCTTTCCATCGTCTAAAACAAATCATAGGATATGCCACCATACAAAGCAAGCTATGGCATCGCAAAAGGGCACACAACTTGCAGCTCTATCTCGTTTTCTCTCTTCACGATGATCTAGGACCATGCGTGCATGCATGCAAGACCTTTATTCAGGTTTCCTTGGGGAGCTGAATCCGTGGCTATATTCTTGCGTGATGCATACCCCAGCAACCCACTTGATTCAACGATCGAGTGTCCCAACACAAGGAAATGTTAGATGTATCTCGAGGTCGGCTCTGGCGTGCAAGCTGGCCGGCCAGAAAACCTGCAGACAGTGGCGGCTAACAAAGGAAAAATAAATAAAAGTACCAATTATAATCTCGCTGTCAGTCTGGTTGCTGCTAGTGCCCTGCGCTCACTGATCTCTAGATTCTTCATGCATGAACATACATATGGCCTTCAGTTGGAGACATCCTGGTGAGCTGAATCCATGGATCGGTACATCTAGGTTAATTTTTTTTTAAGAAAAGGAGGATGATCTATCTGGAAGATGCATACAGTCACTTTATTGATTATTCACGAAGACCTTACAAAGTATTACAACAAAATGCATGAATCCGTCATCTTGGCAACATATGCCACTACTCCTATCCATATATAAAAGGATGCTACCTGGGCCAAATACCCGGTCTACTCACCTAAGCCTATCATCAAAAGCCAGAAACCCCAGCCGAGCCACATACCGGGTCTGGGGCATAAACTGGTCTGACGCACTCACATGTGTCGTCGCCGCCATCTTCCACAGGTCCGTCTTCAGAGCAGATATTGAGGCTTCTACCTTGCCAGGCCACGCCGCCATCGACGCCACCTTGACGCCAGACAACTACCTCCACCTGCGCGAGTCCATCACCGCGCATCGGGCGCCGAGTCTCCACTGCACCACGCCACCGAGATCTGCCGTCATCAATGTGAAGGATGAAGTACAGCTCCACCAAAAAAGGCGCCCGCTGGTCCCTCGAACCCGTGTACGCCTCCAAGAATGACGCCCCCAAGGAGGAAACGACACCAACGCGCCGCCGTCATCCGATCAACTGATCTAGGGTTTCCCCCGGAGGTAGCGGATAGAGGTCTAGAGCCTCTCCACGGCGATGCCTTCAAGAAGGTAATAACACCACAGGGTGCCACCAACACCGGTCTTGGCATCAAGCCGAGCACAAGGTTTTCATCCGGATCCGCTCGAAGAACCTTCATCACGTACTGTGTGCACGGGTCGCCGTCGATCTGAGCCGCCGCACATGGAGCAGGCCGCGCCGGCCAGATCAGATCTGTCCGGAGTTCTGCATGGTGCCGACCCAACCACCACGCCCTCCATGCCGCCACCGCCGATCCGAGGTCAGATATTGTGTCGCCGCAGACCCGGCCGCCGTCGCCGAACACCGCCGCGCCACGCAGCCCGAGGCAGGGTTGGCTGCCGCACCCCACCATCGCCGCCCTTGGCCGAGGCAGCCGCCGCGCCGCCGCCGGAAGGCAGGCCCGCCGCGCCGCCAGGCTAGATCGGCCGTGCCACCCACGCCGCGGGGCTCCGCACCGCCCGCACGGCGCAGGCAAGAGGGAAGACCCCCGCCACCGCCATTAGCCCCGGGCTATAGCCGGCGGCGTCCTTCGGCGGCGGCGGGGGGAGGGAGGACGGATGGGGACCCCCGGCGGCTAGGGTTTTAGATCCCGCCCGAGTCGCCTGAGCGGGGGCGACGCGGGGGGCCTCTCGTCTTTCATGTTCTTCACATCTAGGTTAATCTACTTACATGAATCCATGAGTTGTTTCAGACTTTCAGGATCGGACGATAAAGGAAAAACCTAGCGTGGGCTGTCATAGAGGCATTGCAGTTCACGCATCCGTCCATGCCATGCATGCATGCGTGATGATGCATGCACGTAGCCTCCTCAACTCAGAAAAAAGCTGTTTTCGTTGCGCTGCGAGTACTGCACTGCACGCTGACGTGCGTTCCTATGCGACCGCCCACGCCCAGCCGGCGTATGTTCAATGAACCTGCTGCGCTTTTCGGTGGTTCTCTTCTTCTGGCTCCGGTGGACAGGAGCGTGTCCGTTTCGCTGGTAATCAAGCTAGACCTTTTCTTCGATCGTCCAAGTACAAACAGGTCGCCATCGATCGATCGGTCGTTGCCGGCGAAGTACCAGACAACTTGGCTTACTCTTCCGCGTTGGGCGGTTGAAGGACGAAGCTGGCAATGCATTGAGTAATTTATTTACGACTTCGGTAAGAAAATGGTTTGAATTGGCCATATTGGAGGTGCATATCTATCTTTGCTGTTGATCACGGAAGAATGGATGAACTGGAACGAGCCGAAGATTATAGGAGAAAACAGCTAATTCAGCTGTCCCATTCATACGCAACTTGGCCTTCATATGCGCAGCTGTGTGTTCTAATTTCCAAACTAAATGCAGCTTGCAAGTGTTACTCCAACTGTTTACGTCAATTCGGTCGATCCAACTCTTTGTAGCCCACGCCACTGCTGGTAGCTGCAAGGCGTTAACGACATCATCTAATCATCCATAACCACCAGCTCCATTCAAAACACGCTGGTCACAGGTCGCAACTCTCACGGTTGTAGGAGAATTGGAGTACACCCCACCCTCCACTTGGTCCTTAATTTTTCTTCCTCATCATCTTCCGGGGGGCTGAATCCGGCGCTAGATTAGCAGCACCTACAGTCATCGTACTTTGTCGTGATGAATTGTGACCAATTAAGGGGCAACTTTATGTAGGCTGTAGCTGCTTAGTCCTATAGTACAAGACAATTTTTCATGGCATCATCAGTATTATTTCTCTCTGCAAGTTGCTCAGAAAGGCAACTTTTGAAGCGGCCTGTTTCTGGCGAATTTCTAGAGTTTTTTTTTTGCCCTCAAAGAGTGCCCTTGATTTTATTTATTTGCAACCCAAACAGTGTACAGAGATCAACTTTTCAAAAGGAAAGGAGATAGAGTTTAAAGCTTTTTGAGCTTTACATCCAGAAGATTTGCTGCATAAGATTGAAGAACTAGAGACAGCTCTTTGCATAAAAGCTTTCTTAGCTAGGAAATGAGCAATGACATTCCCATTCCTAGGTATAGACCTGACTTCACATGATGAAAGAAAAGAAGTGTGATTAAGAAATTCAGCAAGCATAGGTCTTATCCTCCAATCTCCTGGACTCTCTAAAAGGTTTCTTGCTTTAGCCACCTGGACAAGATTCCTGCAATCAGATAAGAAAATAGCAGTATTCCATCCTAGAGCTTTAACCACCTCAGCTGACAGTGATAATCCAATAGCTTCAGCCTGCAAAACAGAGCAAACATTTTTTGCAGCAGCTTGAACAAATACAGTATGGTTGTTACTAACATTTCTAAGAAAAACTCCAAGACCAGCTTCTTCTTTTGCAATTTCCGGATTGTACGCAGCATCACTGTACGCTAAAAGACCTGCATTTTGGAACAGTATATTTTAAACGTGAAAAGGAGAAATATTATTGTTTGCAGGGTTGATGTGAGCCGCCGCCTTCTCCTCCATTAGTTCCGCATTTAGCATAGCGTTTGTAGCATATATAACCTGCATAATACTCCGTTTTTTTTATTAAAAAGAAGATCATTCCTCGCTTTCCAAATATTCCAAAGCAACGTGAAACTGGTATCCAGATCTAAGTCAGCATGATGAGAAGATAAAATCCTTTGAATCACATCAGAAGGATATAAGTTATGATTGAACTCATCAGACTTAAGACCAAATAGGAACCAAATAGCTCTAGTGAAATTGCAAGTAAAGAAAAGATGCAAGTCTGTCTCCGTCTCGCCGCACCTGCAACATTCCTTTTTAATGTGAGTAGAATACCTGGATCCCCTAAGCCCTGAAGCTAAAGCTCTTCTTAGAATTCTCCATGCAAAGGTTTTGACTCTTGGAGCCAGGTTTTTGCTTTTCCAAACCTGATTGAGAATAGAAATTTCAGAATCTGAAATAGTGTGACTTTGAGATTGTAACCTGGGTTGGGCCTCCTGCATCAAAGCTTTATAAGCACTTTTAGTGGTACACTCCGCATTAGGGGTATGAATCCAACATAAAGTATCGTCCATATTAGCATTAATGATAGGAGTTTGTAAAATATTTCTCTTGAAATTATCATCGAAAAAGATATTAATTTTATCCTCATCCCAACTCTTACAATTTGGTTTCCAAAGATCACTAACAACTTTAGGAAAAGGAATACCTAGATTAGGTTTAAGGTGATCATAAATATTGTCCCAATCATTGCACCAAGGACTAGTCCAAATACAAGTATTACCATTAGCAATTTGAGTATGACTAGCCTTGCTAATGAAAGGAAGAACTTTGAGAATAGAGGTCCAGAAAGCAGATTTAGGAACATTGCCATTCACTTTCCAAATAGAAGAGTTATGAAAATATTTGGCTTTGAGAACTTTCGTAACAAGAGAATTAGGACTCTTAATAACTCTCCAAGCCATCATAGCAACCATAGACTTATTCATCATATAAAGATCTCTAATGCCTAGACCACCTTGATGCATAGGTTTGCAAATATCATCCCAAGCCCTAAAGCAGATAGGTTTGGAAGCATTATCCTTATCAATACCTGTCCACCAGAACTTTTTATTTATGGAAGTGAGTTTATTAATGGTGGATTTACTTAAAAGGATATTAGACATGTAATACACAGGAAGGGAAGCAAAAACAGATTTAATAAGAGTGAGTCTTCCTGCATGAGACAACCTGTTAGCCTTATAGCAATTAAGTTTAGCTCTAAACTTATCAATGATAAAATTATAAGCTGCAGGTCTATTTTTACCAGGTAAAATAAGAGGATGGCCAAGATGAGTAGTATTACAATCCATATTAGGAGCAGGAAAGATATTCTTAATTTGGTTCCTCAAATTATCATCAGTATTTTTACTAAAAAGTATGGCAGATTTATTCCAATTAGGAGTTTGACCAGAAACAACACAAAACTGATTAATAATAAAAGCAATCGTATTGGCATCATTATTATCTGCTCTGCCACAGACAATCAGGTCGTCCGCAAACATGAGAGAGTGGATAGGGGGGCAACCTGGGCCTAATTGGATACTGCTGAAATGATTGGCATTTAAAGCCTCCTGCATTGAAAGCGACAATTCATTGAATGCAAGAATAAAAAGATACGGTGACAGGGGACAGCCTTGTCGAATGCCTCGGGATCCCTTAAAACTGCCAAACGGTTGCCCATTAATGTTAACAGAAAAGGTGGCAGAGGAGATACATTCCATGATTAAATCTATGAAATGACAATGCAGCCCTTTTCGGAACAACACCCTTCTGATAAAGCACCATTCAATTCTGTCAAAAGCTTTGGCCAAATCTATTTTAAGCATAAAGGCTTTGTGCTTCCATGATTTAAGCAGAAAGGAGTGAGTGATTTCTTGAGCAATAACAATATTATTAGTAACCCTCCTGCCTTGTATGAAAGCTTGCTGAGACTCATGGATATAATCAGGTAGAAGATCTTTGAGTCTATTGGCCAAAGTTTTAGTGATAATTTTATAAACTACATTACAAAGACTAATGGGCCTGAAATCTTGAGGAATTTTAGCATTTTCTTTCTTTCGAATTAAAGTGATACAGGTTTTATTAAGCTGAGGATGAAGCTTACCCCTTGCGTAGAAATCTTGAACTAATTTGGTTATGTCTTCTCCTATCCACTTTCACGCTGAGAGGTAGAAGGCTACATTCAGCCCATCTGGTCCAGGGGATGCATTCTTCTTCATTCCTTTATCGAGGCCATGATCACAGCATGGCCGTGTCCTGGTGAACTGAACGTACCCATGGATATATGTGCGGAGAATATGTATACGTAATTTGTCAAGACAAGTACAACAGCCAAGGATGACTCTTCATCACTTCTTTTGCTTGTTTGCCTCTCTCTTTTTTAACTTAAAGAAACGGAACACTAAGCTTGTAGTATTCCGCACGAAATACTCTGGATTTTCCATACATTTTCCGTAAGAACACTTCTCCATTCGAAGCAGAGACAGAACGACGAGCTCGATCGAGAGCTACGACTCGGAGCACGACGTACACACCATGGCCGGGCACGTCAACTACTGGTCTATCTACTTACTCCTTCTGTCCGAAAAAATTTGTCCCTAAACGGATGTATCTAACATCAAGTTAGTGATAGATAGTACATCCATTTAAAAAATAAGTTTGAGATAAGTTTTTTCGGACAAAGGAAGTACGTGATATGCCGGCGTGCACGGTGCACACCACACAGTCACAGAGAGCCATTTTCTTTGCCAAAGTTACTAGCGCTGTACTCATCTCTTCTTGGACAATATCTGCACATGCGACCTTCTGCCTGGGGCTGTCCTGATGAGCTGAATCCATGCATGGTCACATATGACGACGGTCGAAATAAAGCCATTGCCTGACCTATAGTCCATGAGTTATCTCGGTGCATGCATGTCCACGCAACGTACGTATGCGACGACGTCTCCACTCCCTTGCCCGGGCGGAGCGGCGTACATTCGGAGAATCTGCTTCGCTTTTCAGTGCAAGCATGAGAGGTCGGGCGCGTACGCGGACTGACCGGTCACGTCTCAAACAATCAATTCCACGTTTACGTATCTCATATACGACACTCTATATTTATATTATACATTAAACATAATGAAATAGTGAATAAAGAAATCAACATCAAACGAACAAAGAAATGCACATATATAAATCCATTACATCGTCGAAAAGATCACCACAATTCATTGCGAGACAAGTTCTTAACTTAAACAACCAAAAACCAATAATATAAGCAAAGGAGGAATGGGATCATCACTTCCTCGTGAGGCCTTTGCCCTTCCGGTCATCGCATAGCTGTATGCGTCTGCGGCTGGTGATGGATCTTGGTCCTTATCGGAGAAGGTGGAGCTGTGGTGGTGGTGGTCGTTGGACGAGGAGTCAGAGAGGAAAATGAGCCCCTTCATCCGGCGGATGGCCCTGTCCTACTGCCGTTTCAGCTAGGCCACCCGAGCTTCCTCCGCTGCCTCGCGATTTGACTGCTCAATGGAAAGCCGGAGCGCCTTTGCGTTTTTCATCCGTAGGCGGCGAGCGTCCGTCTCCGCCGTCGTCAGTGATTGGTAGTAGACCCAATCATGGAGCCTTCGATTCCGACATGTGCGTGCGGGCCGGCGGAGCGGTGAAAGGATCGATATGGTTGACTAGAGGGGGGGGGGGGTCAATAGGCAACTAACAATTTTAGCTTTTCTTTAATAATTTAAACTTTGCATCAAAGTAGGTTGTCTAGATATGCAACTAGGTGAGCAACCTATATGATGCAACAAGGATAGGAACACAAGCAAGCAAGTGATATAAAACGAATAAGCTTGCACAAGTAAAGGCACGAGATAACCAAGAGTGGAGACGGTGGAGACGAGGATGTGTTGCCGAAGTTCCTTCCCTTTGAGAGGAAGTACGTCTCCGTTGGAGCGGTGTGGAGGCACAATGCTCCCCAAGAAGCCACTAGGGCCACTGTATTCTCCTCATGCCTTTACACAATGCGAGATGTCGTGATTCCACTATTGGTGCCCTTGAAGGCGGCGACCGAACCTTTACAAACAAGGTTGGGGCTCTCTCCACAACTTAATTGGAGGCTCCCAACGAAACCACGAAGCTTCACCACAATGGAATATGGCTCCGAGGTGACCTCAACCGTCTAGGGTGCTCAAACACCCAAGAGTAACAAAATCCACACAAGAAAGTATGGGGGAAGCAAATATCCTTTGGTGGAAGTATAGATCTAGGTCTCTTCCTTCAATCCCTAGCAAATCAACAAGTTTGAGTGGCTAGAAAGAGAGATCAGGCAAGAGAGCTTGAAGTGCATTAATGATGGAGTGAGAGAGGTCAAAGGTGAGAGAGGTAGGTGGGAGAAGCTCACTTATATAGTAACCCTCGATTCCAACCGTTACTGTGTTTTTTTGCACTGCAGCGGTACAACCGGTCCTCGTCCCGGTACAACCTGGACTCACGGTGTATCTGCAGAACCCTACCAAGCGGTACAACCGGACAAGCGGGCGGTAGTACCGGTTAAGAAAAATAACCGGACTAACCGCCTGGCCACCGCACAACCACCGCATCAAAACAGGAGCTTGACCGGTACTTGGGCGGTGCCTGGCCGGAACAACCGCATGGCCTTGATCTCTTGGGTGGCTAAGTTCAGAGCGGAAGAACCGCTCGGACCACCGGTATCGGTCATCGTGGAATGACCGGACCAACCGGGCCACTACCGTCCAAGAACCGCATCAAAACAGAAGCGCGAGCGGTACTTGAGCGGTGCATGGACGGAACCACTGCCCCAGCATTTGCAGAGCATGGTGGCGGTACCACCGCCCGGAGGCAACGGTACAACCACTCGAGCAAAGCTGGTAAGCGACAAGACCCAGCGGTACAACCGCTCCAGAGAGCGGTACAACCGCTGGGCAGAAATAGTGAGCAGGAAAGATAGGGGAAGAGACCAGGAAAACTCTCTCTCTCTCTCACACCCGAGGAAGACAAAGGAGGGGTGATGAACGTGTACGTGAAAAGATTCCCACGGTACTTTCTAATGAGGATTCCCTCTTGATATTACGGGTTCCCTACGACCAATGAAAATAAAAGCGTAGAGGACACGTCTTCGATCTTTTCCCACGAGAGGCAATAGCAATCCGATGTAAACCTAAGCATCGAGAACCTGAAACATATAGCACACGATTAGACCAACAAAGGGTTGTCATCATCATCCAAAACATAAAGTAGGGAAATGCCCTTTCAATCTCCCCCTTTTTGGTGGATGATGACAACAACACGATTTGCAAGAGATAAGTCAATGAAATCTAGACGGAACTCCCCCTGAATATGTGCCCCAATAGGAACTAGCTGTTAGAAAGCATGGGCACACTTTCAAGACTAGACTCCCCCTATATTTTATAGACTCACCACTCTAACAATATAATGCTTAGAGTGCAATAATAACGATAATGACCGATGAACGGAAAGGTAACAGGAGTAACATGTCTCACACACAGCAAGGAACGAAACACGTCCACGAGCAAAGACCAACATGAGAAAACGAGAAAAGAAAAACCCATGCAAATCCCCGAGACCTATAGAACCCTCTCCCCCTTTGGCATCAAGACACCAAAAAGGAAAAGAGCGAAGCTAGCGTCCCAAAGCTCAGGCGTCCTCCTCTGACTCCTCGGTCGCATCTGGATCCTCATCATCAGAGTCGTCATCGTCGTCGTGATCAGATTCTTCCATGGCATTGTCAGCTGCTGCAAACGAGGAGGATGGCTGGGGAGGGGCTTCATCATCAGTCCAGGTGCTATGGGTAGATATCCAACGCTCCTCCGGGGTGATGCTCTTCTCAGAGCCACTCTGAACCGGCATGTTAAGGTGCTTCATCATTGCAATTTGGCGACATCGTGCAAGCTTCTCATTGACATGTGCCTCATACATCCTCTTCTGGATGTCAGCCTGGAGACAAAAGGTCTTCTTCACCTTGGCAGTGAGTTTGGCCACCCACGAAGGCTTGGCCCCTGGCTCCAGCTCAAAGTCCTCATCGTCAGAAGTAGCATAGACATCCTCAGGAGCATTTGCAGGGAAGCGAGGCTCAGCATGCTTCTTCTTCTTAAGGAGCTTGACCTCATGAACAGTGAGGTTGTCTGGAGAAGTGAGGAGCTCTCCAGGACGACGAACAGCCCACACAGAGTTCCGAATGCACATGACAAACGGAGCATAGATTGGACTTTACGGTAGATGACCATGTTGTACATCTCATGCCACTTCCAATTGGACACATCAAACGTTGCCCCTGTCCCTACCATGGTCTTCATAGCAACCATCAAATCAACCAGATAGCCATGAATCTCATCTTGATTGCCCATCTTGGGCAAGAGCACATTGCGGAACACTCGGTGCATGATGTCATAGACCTTCTCCAAATCCTTGGATTCTCCAATAATCCCACGGCCCCGAATGTACAGAGGGGCAAGCTTCTCCTTAAGCATGGACTCAGGAAAGTCATGCGGATGAATGCCACCCCTTTCTTCCAGACCGGTATCCTCGTACCCAATAGCATTGCAGAATGCCCTCCAGGGAACGTGAAACAATTCATCATGACACATGAAGGTGAGAGTGCGCGCATCATCTTCTCCAAAATGAACCGTGACATAGAAGTGATGGATGAGTTGAACATCAAAGTGACAGTTGACTGACATGAGCTTGACAAGATCAAACTCCTCGCAGAGAGCCAGCGCCTCACCAAAATACTCCATGTTGTTCCTCCAATGGTCAAGATCAATTGTCCACTGCTTGGCATAGTTGTTCTTGATGTGCTCAAAGAGTTCATGAACAATCCGCACTTGCATATCATTCCGGAACTGAACGGTGGTCCAATGAGGAGCAATGGGAACCTCATATGGATTCTTTGATCGGAAGGCTTTCCAATCCTTGGCTTTCCAATGATGCAACAGCATAACCACACGTTGCTTAGCAGCTGCAGACTTTTCACGGCGAGTGGGCTTGGTAGGAATCACAACTTCTTCATCATCAGACACAACCGGGCGCAAGGTCCTTCGTGCCCTCTTATTGGTCTTGCGAGGAGCAGAGCGAGAACTAGAGCCCCCTGAACAAACACACGAAAAAGCACACAAAACCCAGCAAGGATGAGAGAATTGCACACAAGCAGAAAAGGAACATGTTGCGGCAACAGAGAAGATAGAACAGTGCTGGGTGGTTGATATACTCCTGTTGTACCGGTTCCTCCGCCGGTAGTACCGCTCCAGCGGTTGTACCGCCTGTAGGGGCGGTAGAACCGCTGACGGTGGCACTACCAGGGGAGATAGGTCGAACCGAGGCATACTAATCACACAAGTAATATTCCGAATTCTAAGTGATGCAAACAAGACAGGAGGCAAACAAAGATCTCTTCTACTCCATAGTTCAAACACTAATCGCGGAAAGTTAAGTAATGCCCTAGACAAAGGAAGAACCCTAGAAAGATCTAGGAGCAAAGAACACGAGGCATTACCACCATCCATGGGAAGAGATCGGGAGGCTTCCACAGAGAGAATCGACGGAGATCCCAAGGATCCGAAGTGCGAGACGCACTCCGGGGCAGGGGCAAAGAGGGCCGGCGGCTAGGGCACAGAGAAGAGGAACGAGGGCGAATGGAAAAAGAAAACCCTTCAGCCCCGTTGAGTATATATAGGCCCGTAGACACGCCCCGGTAGAACCGCTCCGGGGAGCGGTTGTACCGCTCGTCTGGTACAGACCGGTGGTTGGAGACAGTACTTCTGGTGCTTGGAAGGCAGTGGTAGTACCGCCCAGTGTCCACCGGTAGTACCGTACATAGGTTACCATGGGTTTGAGCGGTGGAACTGCCCAAACACCAAATGGAGACCAATTGGGACGACACAACTAGGTACCAGCGGTGGAACCGCCCGTGATCCCGGTTGTACCGCCCGACCACCTATGCCCAAGCCAAGATCAAATGAGTGCAATCCGAAGGGGGGAAGAAAGAGCACGAAACATGAGAGAAGCAACACCCTAGGAGAACCCAACGCAAAGAGCAAAGAAAGAACGAGAGAAAACAACATGAGAACAAAAGGCTAACTCCAACCTCCCCAAGAGAGGACGGTGGTCGAAGCCACCTATGTTTGAGTCAATTGGTATGGCACCGCGAAGAATTATCCTTGGGTCCATGACCAAAACTCGTCTTTGAAGCACAAGTACCATCAAACATGGCTAATGTGAAAGACTTGATCGATTTATGCATAATGGGGGGAGGGAGAGTTCATTGAGAGAACATCACTCCCCCTATGTCCATGCCTACATCTAAACAAGACAACATGTTGAGTATGGTGGGGTGTGCAAGGGTTCAAGGAACATTGCTCGAATCAATGATATTTAGCTCATGCCGTAACTCGCGAAATCTTGCTTCATCCAAGGGCTTCGTGAAGATATCTGCAAGGTTATCATGAGTGTTGACATAGTTGAGCTTGATCTCTCCTCGCTAATGTGATCCCGGATGAAGTGATACCGGATCTCAATATGCTTCGTCTTGAAGTGTTGCACCGGGTTGAGGGAGATCTTGATGGCACTTTCATTCTCACACCAAAGAGGCACTTTGTCACAAATGACACCATAATCCTTTAAAGTTTGCCTCATCCATAAGAGTTGTGCACAACAACTATCGACTGCAACATACTCCGCCTCGGTGGACGAGAGAGACACACAACTTTGCTTTTTGGAAGACCAACTTACCAAAGAGCAACCAAGGAATTGGCACCCTCCGGAAGTGGACTTCCTATCCACTTTGTCTCCCGCCCAATCGGAATCCGAGTACCCTACAAGCTTGAAGTTTGATCCTCTTGGATACCATAAGACAAAGTTCCGGGTATGAGCCAAATATCGAAAGATTCGTTTGACCGCCACATAGTGACTTTCCTTAGGTGCGGCTTGAAACCGTGCACAAATTCCCACACTCAACATGATATCCGGTCTAGATGCACAAAGGTAAAGCAAGGATCCAATCATGGAGCGATATACCTTTTGATCCACCACTTTACCATTGGGATCTAAGTCAAGTTGGCACTTGGTGGGCATTGGAGTGGAAGTCGGCTTGACGTCACTTAGCTTGAATCTCTTGAGCATGTCTTGAGTGTATTTGGATTGATTGATGAATGTTCCTTCTCTTCTTTGCTTCACTTCGAACCCTAGAAAGAACCTCAACTCTCCCATGGAGGACATCTCGAACTTTGAGGTCATGAGAGCGGCAAATTCCTCATTGAAAGCTTTGTTAGGTGAACCAAAGATAATATCATCAACATATAATTGGCACACAAACAACTCCCCTTTGACCTTCTTAGTAAAAAGAGTGGGGTCGATTAGCCCAACTTCAAAACCACGGTCTTGTAACAACTCGGTAAGGTGGTCATACCACGCACATGGGGCTTGTTTAAGGCCATAGAGTGCCTTATCGAGTTGATACACATGATCGGGAAGGTAGGGATCCTCGAACCCGAGGGGTTGCTTGATGTAAACCAATTCATTAATAGGACCATTAAGAAAAGCACTCTTCACATCCATTTGTTGTAACTTAAAGTTATGATGAGAAGCATATGCAATCAACATGCGAATGGATTCAAGACGAGCAACGGGAGCAAAGGTTTCACCGTAGTCGATACCCTCGACTTGGGAGTAGCCTTGTGCTACCAAACGAGCCTTGTTGCGAATGATAATCCCATGGGCATCTTGCTTGTTCTTAAATATCCACTTGGTTCCTATGACATTGTGATCCCCGGTCGGTCTTGGCACCAATCTCCACACTTTGTTGCACTCGAAGTTGTTGAGTTCTTCATGCATGGCATTGAGCCAATCCGGATCTTCTAGCTCCTCATAGACCTTGTGGGGTTCCACACAAGAGACAAATGTGTGATGCTCACAATAATTTGCTAATTGTCTACGAGTGCTTACCCCCTTTCTTAAGCTTCCAAGCACATTCGTCATGAGATGATCCTTGGTGGAGAGCTTGGAAGCAACCTTGGTGGCACGACGCTCTAATTCCTCCTCGAGGGTGAGACGAGAAGTGGTCACTTGATCATCATGAGCGTCGTCTTGGGCTTGTTCTTGTTCTTGAACTTTCTCGGAGGAGAGAACTTGACCTTGGGCATCACTTGATGGGTCAACACCGTCTTGAGCGTGATCTTTCCCTTGGCCATGTTCTTGAGGATGAGAGCCTTCATGTTGTTCTTCGGAAGCGTGTGGGCCTTGGGTTGGTGATGGCTCCACTTGAGTGGAGCTTTGTTCTTCTCCTTCGGCCACAAGGGGTTCCTCAATGGGTAGGATAAAGCCAACACCCATTCTTCTTATGGCTTGGGAAGGAATTTCATCACCTACATCACAAGTGCCACTTTGCTCCACTTGGGAGCCGTTATTCTCATCAAACTCTACGTTACACGTCTCCTCAATAAGTCCCGTGGATTTATTGAGGACACGGTAAGCATGAGAGTTTGTAGCATAACCAACAAATATGCCCTCATAAGCTCTAGCCTCAAATTTAGACAACCGAACACCTTTCTTGAGAATGAAACACTTACACTCGAATACCCGGAATTACTTGAGGTTGGGCTTGTTACCGGTGAGTATCTCATATGGAGTCTTGTTCAAGCCCTTGTGGAGGTAGAGCCGATTGGATGCATGACACGCGGTGTTGATGGCTTCAGCCCAAAAGTCATACGGAGACTTGAACTCCGCCATCATGGTCCTTGCCGCATCCATCAACGTCCGGTTCTTCCTCTCCGCAACACCGTTTTGTTGAGGGGTGTAGGGTGCGGAATATTGATGCTTGATTCCCTCATCACTAAGAAACTCATCCAAGGTGTAGTTCTTGAACTCGGTGCCGTTGTCACTTCTTATTGTCAAGATCTTTGCATTGTGTTGACGTTGTGCTTCATTTGCAAAGTCAATGACGGTTTGTTGGGTCTCGCTCTTCCTCTTGAAGAAATACACCCATGTGTACCTTGAGTAGTCATCCATAATCACCAAGCAATACTTCCTACCTCCAAGACTATCGAAGGATGGAGGCCCAAAGAGATCCATGTGAAGGAGCTCCAAAGGCCTCTTTGAATAAATGATAGTCGTGGGAGGGTGAGCCTTCTCATGTAGCTTTCCTTCGATACAAGCACTGCAAGCACGATCTTTAGCAAAACTAACATTCGTTAGTCCACGGACATGGTCCCCCTTGAGGAGACTTTGCAAAGATCTCATATTGACATGGGCTAAACGGCGATGCCAAAGCCATCCCACATCAAATTTAGCCATTAGGAACGTCGCGGTCTTAGTGGGTCACTCCGAAAAGTTAATCACATATAGACCGTTCTCGACATGCCCAACAAAGGCTACTTTAAGAGTCCTGCTCCACAAGAGGGCCACGGTATCGATATCAAAGAAAGTGGCAAAGCCCATGATTGCAAGTTGACAAACGGAAAGTAAATTGTATGCAAGGGACTCAACAAGCATGACCTTCTCGATCATGAGATCATGAGAGATGACCACCTTGCTAAGTCCCAATACCTTAGAAGATGAGGCATCACCCCACTCGACATTGGTGGGCATAGATGGAACCTTGTGCACATCCACCACCAAGTCCTTGCTTCCGGTCATATGATTTGTAGCTCCGCTATCGAGCAACCATGATCCCCCACCGGAAGCAAAAACCTGCAAGAGATCAATGCTTGGTTTTAGGTACCCATTTTGTAATGGGTCCTTTGATGTTAGTGACAAGGGTCTTTGGAACCCAAATAGACCATTCAATGTATTCATGAAGAGAACCAACAAATTTGGCATAAACATGCCCATCACTCGCACGGCATAACACATAAGAAGGATTAAAATCGCTGGCTTTGTTGGGAGGGGTGGCATTTCCCTTCTTGACATTGCCACCCTTTGCATTCTTCTTCTTCTTCTCCTCGGAGGCACTCTCTCCCTCCTTCACAAAGGTTTGCATGAGAGGAGGAGGTTGTTTGGTCTTGTCATTATTCTTCTTGTTCTTGGAGTCGGGCACGTACCCAACCCCTTCCTTGGCCACAACCCCCTTTTGGTTGATCAAGATATTGTTGAGGTTCTTCTTGCCTTGTATGCAAGTCGCAAGACCTCTCTCAAGTTGCCCCTTTAGCTTAGCGTTCACCTCAACGAGATGCACGTGCTCACAACACGGGTTAGTAGCATTTGCATTATCAATTAACATCATACGAGGGAAAGTGGCTTTTTCCTTGGTTAGCTTTACTTGAAGTTGATCATGAGACTCTTTGAGGCTAGCATGAGTACCCTTCAAGATCTTGTGAGCCTTGTCAAGTAGATCAAACTCCTCTTTGAGTCTAGCAAGATCAACCTCAAGTTCGGCCTTCTCGGAGTTTAGCACATGAGAAACAATGAGGACATGATCATAATATTTCTTTAACTTAGCATGATCAACATTGTGTGACTCCTCAAGAGCCAAACGAAGACCACACTCTTCCTCAAGAGCATTGGAAAGATCTGAAATCTCATCAGCATAGTCACGACTATGCCCTTCCATCTTAGTGATGGTGTCTTCGTGAGCCTCGATCATGTCATTGGCTTCACCAAGTTGTTCCAAGAGAGCAACAAAGTGCTTCTTGGATTTTCCCTTGAGTTTGCCCATAAAGGCCTCAAACTCATTAGCCTCCACATTAGCTTCCTCAAGTTCATTAATGCTATCCATCGGAGAAGGATGATTAATGGTGGTAGTTTTGATGTTGGAGGTACCTTGTTGGTGGCTTTAGCCATGAGGTACTTGGCGGTGATACTCTCATTGGGTGAGTCGAAGAGAGACACCCGTGGAGTCGTCGCAATGGCAACGGAGGCCATGGCAACCGACTCATCACTTTCATCATCGTCATCATCCTCATTGTACTCTTCTTGTACCACCAATGCCTTGGGAGGAGTCTTCTTGATGAAGTTGCTCTTGTTGGGGAACGACTTGGCCTTGTCCTTTCGGATGAGCTTGCCACCATTGTCTTCCCTCTTCTCATACGGACACTCCGCAACAAAATGACTCACGTTGCCACAATTGTAGCAAGTCCTTACATGTTGCCTGCTCTTCGTGCCACTTGAGTTGTTTTTGCTAAAGTTTGGCCTCGAGTTTTTCTTACTCCAAAATTGCCTTGAAGCAAGTGCCATGTGTTCATGATACGCATACTTCGTATCTTCGGGGTTGCTCTCCTCTTCTTCCTCTTCTTCCTCTTCAACAGTGAGCTTAGCCTTCAATGCAAGGTTAGGCTTCTTTGCCCTTTGAGAACGAAGCACCGCATTGTCGGCGGTCTTTTCCAAAATGTTCATGGCCACAAACTCATCCAACACTTCGCTTGAGGTCAAAGTGTGGAAGTCCGGTCTTTGACGAATGACGGAGGACATGGCCTTGTGATAGGGCATCATTGCCTTGAGGAATTTGCGCTTGATCCAATTGTCATCCGTGTCCTTGCTCCCGTGATCTCGTAGTGAGACCGCGAGTTTGGTTACTCTCCGATAAAGCTCACGAGGTTCTTCATCTTCTTTCATTGCAAACTCATCGGCCTCATCTTGCACCACTTCATAGTTGGAGCATTGGATGCTTGCGCTTCCCCGTTAGAGAGAGACAACACAATGCCATGCATCTTTGGCCAAGGCAAAGGGACGAAGATGAGGTAGGTCTTCAGGTGGAATTGCATATTGAATGATGAAGAGAGCATTCTCGTTGAATTGATTATCCGCGGCTTCTCGAGGAGTGAAGTTGCTTGGATCATGCGGATAGAAACCTTCTTCAATGATTCTCCAAAGGTTAGTGTTCACATGATTTAAATGACGTTTAAAGTGGTAAACCCAAGAATCAAAGTCCTCATTTTTCACAATCTTAGGGGGAGGACCGACATGATTCAAATGAGTAGAAGGAACCGGTCCACCATAAACAAGTGGTGGTTCCACATGAGCAAAGATGCCGGTGCCATTTTTACCACTAGAAGAAGGAGCCTTTTCACTACTAGCTTCCCCTTGTCGGGGATAGCATCCGTCACCTTGTCGGTGGGGTCACCCACTTTCAACGGTGCGGTGGAAAGTTTAAGACCCTCAAGAAATTTAGTAAACATGCTTTCAACCTCGGTCGTCATGGAGGTCTCCAATGTCTCTAAGGCCACATTGAACTCCTCACGAGAGACCGAGGTTCCCCCATCGCCCATAGACGAGATCGGATTCACACCAGAGTGTTCCTCCACACCGTCTACGGTATCAACCATACTCTTTGGACGGTAAAGTCCTTAATAAAGAGACAAGGCTCTGATACCAATTGAAAGGATCGATATGGTTGAATAGAGGGGGGTGAATAGGCAACTAACAATTTTAGCTTTTCTTTAACAATTTAAACTTTGCATCAAAGTAGGTTGTCTAGATATGCAACTAGGTGAGCAACCTATATGATGCAACAAGGATAGGAACACAAGCAAGCAAGTGATATGAAACGAATAAGCTTGCACAAGTAAAGGCACGAGATAATCAAGAGTGGAGACGGTGGAGACGAGGATGTGTTGCTGAAGTACCTTCCCTTTGAGAGGAAGTACGTCTCCGTTGGAGCGGTGTGGAGGCACAATGCTCCCCAAGAAGCCATTAGGGCCACCGTATTCTCCTCACGCCCTCACACAATGCAAGATGCCGTGATTCCACTATTGGTGCCCTTGAAGGCGGCGACCGAACCTTTACAAACAAGGTTGGGGCTCTCTCCACAACTTAATTGGAGGCTCCCAACGAAACCACAAAGCTTCACCACAATGGAATATGGCTCCGAGGTGACCTCAACCGTCTAGGGTGCTCAAACACCCAAGAGTAACAAAATCCACACAAGAAAGTATGGGGGAAGCAAATATCCTTTGGTGGAAGTATAGATCTAGGTCTCTTCCTTCAATCCCTAGCAAATCAACAAGTTTGAGTGGCTAGAAAGAGAGATCAGGCAAGAGAGCTTGAAGTGCATTAATGATGGAGTGAGAGAGGTCAAAGGTGAGAGAGGTAGGTGGGAGAAGCTCACTTATATAGTAACCCTCGATTCCAACCGTTACTGTGTTTTTTTGCACTGCAGCGGTACAACCGGTCCTCGTCCCGGTACAACCTGGACTCACGGTGTATCTGCAGAACCCTACCAAGCGGTACAACCGGACAAGCGGGCGGTAGTACCGGTTAAGAAAAATAACCGGACTAACCGCCTGGCCACCGCACAACCACCGCATCAAAACAGGAGCTTGACCGGTACTTGGGCAGTGCCTGGCCGGAACAACCGCATGGCCTTGATCTCTTGGGTGGCTAAGTTCAGAGCGGAAGAACCGCTCGGACCACCGGTGGTACCGGTCATCGTGGAACGACCGGACCAACCGGGCCACTACCGCCCAAGAACCGCATCAAAACAGAAGCGCGAGCGGTACTTGAGCGGTGCATGGACGGAATCACCGCCCCAGCATTTGCAGAGCATGGTGGCGGTACCACCGCCCGGAGGCAGCGGTACAACCGCTCGAGCAAAGCTGGTGAGCGACAAGACCCAGCGGTACAACCGCTCCAGAGAGCGGTACAACCGCTGGGCAGAAACAGTGAGCATGAAAGATAGGGGAAGAGACCAGGAAAACTCTCTCTCTCTCACACACACACACACACACCTGAGGAAGACAAAGGAGGGGTGATAAACGTGTACGTGAAAAGATTCCCAAATTACTTTCTAATGAGGATTCCCTCTTGATAGTACGGGTCCCTACGACCAAAGAAAATAAAAGTGTAGAGGACACGTCTTCGATCTTTTCCTACGAGAGGCAATAGCAATCCGATGTAACCCTAAGCATCGAGAACCTGAAACATATAGCACATGATTAGACCAACAAAGGGTTGTCATCATCATCCAAAACATAAAGTAGGGAAATGCCCTTGCAAGCGGGCACTAGCACCCACCGCTGCCCGCGCGGAGTAGCAGCCGGCAAGGGAAGGAGATGGCGTGGGGACGGAGTGGAAGACACAACCCCCATGGAGTTGCACGCAGCTCGGGAGGGGCCAGCTCTAGCGTTCGCACTGCGCCGGCGCAAGAGCAGCAACAATGCAGATTTGGAGCTGCCCCCTCCCCCCTCCCGGTGTCCACCTTCGATCGCTTTAGCGCAATGCGGAGGGCTAGTTCCTCCTCGACGTCGAGGTCAGAGCCCAAGTGGCTGCCGGAGCTCGACATCTTGTCGGATTCGATCGAAATCGAAGAGGGGAGAGGAGGGGACGGAGCGAGAGAGGACACTGGAGTGAGCTAGCGTTCGGAGAGGGGACAAAGTGTTTTTTTATGGGGACGACCTGGGTTCGGTGGTGGGACAGGTTGATATGACGAATGTGCATGTGCGTTCCCGGACCGTCCCATATCCGTCCTACATTTGGGCTGAATATGAGCGGCGCCGAATAGCCCAGGTGTTTGAGCCCGGTTTGAGGTGTCCGAATGAGTCAGTGTTTTTTGACCGATCAGTGACCGGTTTATCCGCTCGAACATTTGAGACGGGCTTAAAGTGCATAGTGTTGGAAATATGAGCAATTTACTGAATGATTTTATTAACAGAAATACTAGATAAAGCACGACTAATATAGTAGAGATAAAACAAGTCATGCGTTCTGACAGAGAGAAGGAAAATAGCTTCTGCATATATGAACCGTAGCCTATCATATCTAAAGCAGATAGAATAGCAAGTAGCATATATGAAGTAGAACTTAACATGTGTAGGACAAGGACTAGAACAAGGAACTGCGGCAGAACCTTTAATAGGAAAGACAAGAACACGTACGGGACGACAGCAGCAAAAGCGCTAGACTTGGGGTCGGTGTCCTCGCCTGCCATGTCGTCGAGGAGGTCGTGGACGTCGGGGAAGAAGTCGTCGTCGGCGACCGGATCGTCCGTGATGAAGCAGCCAGTAGTCACGCTGAGCGCTCCCCAAAAACCTTATCACCCTTCTCCCATGCAGGACTCAAAAGGTGCGGTTTCGGAGGCCTACTGTCCCGACCTGCGGTGCACGCCGCAAGCCGGGATGGGGAAGATCGTAGCAGCAGCGCAGTGCTCAGGAACTTTGTGGCGAGAGGAAGGGGATCTTCTGGTGTGTCTCTCTGGAGAGGAGTGACCTCTCTTATATAGGCACAGGAGAAGGACGCGAAGAGGCTGCGGCGGGAGGTGAAGCAACGAAGGAAGACGAAGCGAACAGGCAGCAGCCGAAGAGGCGCGCCGTTCGAATTCAGTGTCCACTACAGAAAAACGTTTCAACTCCCACGTGACCTTTCGTATACCCGTCGTGCGTGGCAAAAATTTAGACATCGGCTTGGCTCATTCCCGCAACCCGCGGCGCGTCGTGACGAGGCGTGGCATGGGGAGGAGGAGCACGGGTGGATGTCCCTCTTGTTCTCATGTCATACATGGGGGGAAAGAACCTCCCTTATAAAGAGGTCCAACTCCCTCTAAACTAGCAATGTGGGACTAAACTTTTGTTCCACCTCTTGCCTTGCACAAATGGGCTGCGTGGACCTCTAGGATTTATTAGGAATTTCTGAAACTGCTATTGGGCTAGGCCCAAAATAGACAAAATTTCCGCAATCCCCCACCAGATCCCAGAGGCACACAAAAATTTGCCTTTGGTTCCAAAACACTGTTTTATATACTGGTACTGCAGTGGAGACTGTTAAGTTGAACTTCCACCTAGAACTTTATGCTACATTAGTAAGCAACTTGAACAATGGACTGGGCCTTGAACTGCAAGTTTTCTGCGAATCTAGCTTCACATAAAGCCTTGACCGATACGTGGCTACTGTGAGTCTTCCCCGCGGGTGGAGCTTATGCGTCATACTCCGTGACCTTTCATGAGTTTACTAGAGAGAACCCTACTCTCATAGATTGCGACGTTTGACAATCAGACTCATATAGGTGTGTTCTTCAAAAGATGTTTTGCAGTATAACATCTCTGCTTAAATAAGCCACTTAGAACACATTAAGATATATATCAACCTGCCATGCAGATAAGGAGAGTATTGCATCTTCATGGAGTGGTATTGTGAATAGTAAGGATACTCTTCTCTCAGTTGACCAACAGCTTGTCTTCCACATCTAATTCACGGGATCTCCGATCACAAAGAATAGGTTACCACTATGAACAACTCATATTGTGGGTCTCATACCCATCTCCCTCGATGCATTATCTATCACATTACGTGATAGACCCTTAGTAAAAGGATCTGCCAGATTTTTAGACGTTTGGATATAATCCAATGCAATAACTCTGGAGTTTTTCATTTTTCTGGCAGACTTTAACCTTCTCTGAACGTGTCTTGATGACTTCATGTTATCCTTTGAGCTGCTCACTTTCGTGATCACAGTTTGATTGTCGTAGTTCATAAGGATACCCGGTAAAGGTTTCTCAACAACCGGTAAGTCATTCAAGAGCCGACGAAGCTAATATGCTTCGACCGTAGCTGTATCTAGTGTTGTGAGTTCTGCTTCCATTGTTGACCTCGTTAAGATGGTCTACTTGCAAGACTTCCAAGAAACAGCGCCACCTCCATGAGTGAATACATAACCGCTCGTGGCCTTTATCTCATCAGCATCTGAGATCCAGTTTGAGTCACTATACCCTTCAAGCACCTTTGGATGCCCGGTGTAGTGAATTCCATAATTTGCAGTGCCTTTCAAATAACGCAAAACTCTTTCTAGAGTTTTCCAATGCACATCTCCTGGTTTTGAAACAAACCGACTCAGTTTGCTAACAGCAAAAGAGATGTCAGGTCTTGTAGCACTGGCTAAGTACATAAGCGAGCCAATAATCTGAGAATACTTCAATTGGTCTCTAGCAATTCTTCGATTCTTTCGAAACAACACACTAGCATCATATGGTGTTGGAGAGGGCTTGCAGTCACTATAGCCAAAGCGACTCAAGATGTTTTTCACATAGTGAGATTGAAGCAATGTAATCCCACCATCATCGTCTCTCAACAACTTGATGTTCAGAATGACATCAGCCACTCCTAAATCCTTCATCTCAAAACAACGAGATAGGAAATCCTTGACCTCCTTAATAACATTCAGATTGGTTCCAAAAATCAGTATGTCATCAACATACAAGCACAGGATAACTCCCTCGCCCCCACCATGGCGATAGTACACACATTTGTCCGCTTCGTTCACAACAAAGCCTGCAGCAGTTAAAGTTCTTTCAAACTTCTCATGCCACTGTTTGGGTGCTTTCTTAAGTCCGTACAAAGACTTCAGCAACTTGCACACTTTCCCTTCCTGACCATCTAGTACAAACCCATCTGGTTGTTCCATATAAATTTCCTCGTCCAACTCTCCATTTAGGAAAGCAGTCTTAACATCCATTTGATGCACGAGAAGACCATGCGAGGCAGCTAGCGAAAGTAGAACTCGAATAGTGGTGAGTCGAGCCATAGGTGAGTAAGTATTAAAGAAGTCTTCACCTTCCTTTTGGGTATAACCCTTAGCCACGAGCCGAGCCTTGTACTTTTCAATAGTACCATCAGGCCTAAGCTTCTTCTTGAATACCCATTTGCATCCTATAGATTTGCACCCATAAGGACGATCAGTTATCTCCCAAATTTCATTTGCCAAGATGGAATCCATCTCGCTACGAACCGCTTCCTTCCAGTAGTCAGCATCTTCAGATGCATAGGCCTCTGAAATAGAACTGGGAGTGTCATCTATGAGGTACACAAGAAAATCATCACCAAAGGACTTTGCAGTCCTCTGTCTCTTGCTCCTAATAGGAACTTCATTGTTCTTCTCCACAAGACTTTCAAAGTGTTCCATCGAAATTGTGGGTTCGGTAATTGTAACTGGTTCCTGATTCGATGAACTAGGTATGTCCTGATTAGATGAGGTAGCCATATCCTTCATGGGAAAGATATCTTCAAAGAAAGTCGCATCATTCGACTCCATGATCGTACCGACATGCATGTCAGGTAGCTCAGATTTTACAACCAAGAATCTATAGCCAATGCTATGAAAAGCATATCCCAGGAAAACACAATCCACAGTCTTTGGTCCAAGATTCCGCTTCTTTGAAATTGGAGCATTGACTTTCGCCAAACAACCCCATGTTCGCAGATAAGAGAGTTTTAACCTTTTCTTCTCCCATTCCTCAAATGGAGTTATCTCTTTGTTCTTTGTGGGGACTCGGTTCAGGACATGACATGCTGTCAATATCGCCTCCCCCCACCATGCCTTGGAGAGACCCGATGTATCTAACATGGCGTTAACCAAATCAGTTAGAGTATGGTTCTTTCTTTCGGCCACCCCATTTGACTGAGGTGAGTAGGGAGGAGTCCTCTCATGGATTATACCATGTTCCGCACAAAAAGCATCAAACTCATTGGAAAAATACTCTCCACCACGGTCGGACCTAAGCCTCTTGATTTTTCGATCAAGTTGGTTTTCCACTTCAGCTTTGTAGATCTTGAAAAAGTTCAAAGCCTCATCCTTAGATTTCAGAAGATACACACGGCAGTATCTAGTGGAGTCATCAATTAACCTCATGAAATATTTCTTTCCACCTTTTGTCAACACACCATTCATTTCACATAGATCTGAATGTATGAGCTCTAGTGGTGCAAGATTTCTTATTTCCGCAGTCGTGTGAGACTTACGAGGTTGCTTAGCTTGCACACACACTTGACACTTAGATCCCTTGACGGTGGTGAAACTAGGGATTAAGTTCAACTTCGCTAGTCGCGACATGCAACCAAAGTTAACATGACAAAGACGTGAATGCCACACATCGGATTCACTATTGTTGCAAATATGATTAACAACTTTATTGCAAAGGTCTGATAAGGATAAACGAAACAAGCCTCCTGACTCATAGCCTTTACCAACAAAGGTTCCATACTTGGATATTACAAATTTATTCGACTCAAAGACAAGCTTGTAGCCATCTCTACACAGAAGAGATCTGCTAACAAGATTTTATTGACGGAGGGGACATAATGCACGTTCTTCAGCCGTACGATCTTCCCCGAAGTAAACTTCAGATCGACCGTGCCAACACCACGAACAGAAGTACTTGAACCGTTGCCCATCAGCACGGTTGAAGTCCCTGCGGTCTGATAAGACGAAAACATGGAAATATCACCGCATACATGCACATTAGCACCCGTGTCAATCAACCAGTCAGGAGAATGGCATACTAAAAGAATAGTGGGAAATATACTATACCCAGCATCCTTCATGTCAGTGTCTCCAATGACAACAGTAGCGATCTTGCCGCCTTTCCCAGGATGACGCTTGTCATAGCGATTAGGGCAATTAGGAGCCCAATGATCAGGATCCCCACACACATGACAAGCACCTTTCTTCTTGCCATTCTTCTTCTTGAAGTTCGTGTGTTGCACAGCCTTGTTCTTCCCATCAAACTTTGCTTTACCATCAAACTTGCCCTTGTTCTTGAACTTGTGGGGCTGGAAGTTCTGCTTCTGTACCACATTGGCACTAGATCCTTCCTCAATACCTCGAGCACGTGTGTCCTTTACTCTCGCCTTTTCTTCCACATCAAGAGTGCCAATGAGATCCGGAACGGAAAACTCCTGCCTCTTATGCTTTAGTAAGGTAGCAAAGTTCCTCCACGAAGGAGGAAGCTTAGTGATGATACCTCCGGCAACACACTTGTCCGGTAGCATACAACTGAAGTGCTCAAGTTCTCTAGCAAATGACTATATCTCATGAGCTTGCTCAACCACGGAGCGCTCTTCAGTCATCCTATAATCATAGAATTGCTCCATGATGTACAGCTCAGTGCCAGCATCCGAGACCCCAAACTTGGCCTCGAGTGCATCCAACATATCTTTTCCATTATCAATTGACGCATAAGCATCAACTATGTTCTCACCAAGAACACTCAAGAGAGCAGCCTTAAACAGAGTATCCATTTTCTGAAAAGCTTGTGCCTGTTGAGCATCAAGCTCTCCTTCAGGTTTGCCGAGAGTGGCGTCATAGCAACTCATGGTTTGAAACCATAAGACTGCTCTCACGCGCCACCTCTTATAGTGGATACCCTCAAACATAGGAGGTCTCATGGAAGCAGCAAAACCACTTGAGGTAAATTGCCTATGATAAGGTTTTTGTGTTGGAAATATGAGCAATTTACCGAATAATTTTATTAACAGAAATACTAGATAAAGCATGACTAATATAGTAGAGATAAAACAAGTCATTCGTTCTGACAGAGAGAAGGAAAATAGCTTCTGCATATATGAACCGTAGCCTATCATATCTAAAGCAGACAGAATAGCAAGTAGCATATATGAAGTAGAACCTAACATGTGTAGGACAAGGACTAGAACAAGGAACTGCGGCAGAACCTTTAACAGGAAAGACAAGAACACGTACGGGACAGCAGCAGCAGAAGCGCTGGACTTGGGGCCGGTGTCCTCGCCTGCCATGTCGTCGAGGAGGTCGTGGACGTCTGGGAAGAAGTCGTCGTCGGGGAAGTCGTCGTCGGCGACCGGATCGTCCGTGATGAAGCAGCCAGTAGTCGCGCTGAGCGCTCCTCAAAAACCTTATCACCCTTCTCCCGTACAGGACTCAAAAGGTGCAGTTTCGGAGGCCTACTGTCCCGACCTGCGGTGCACGCCGCAAGCCGGGATGGGGAAGATCATAGCAGCAGCGCAATGCTCAGGAACTTTGAGGCGAGAGGAAGGGGATCTTTTGGTGTGTCTCTCTGGAGAGGAGCGACCTCTCTTATATAGGCACAGGAGAAGGACGCGAAGAGGCTGCGGCGGGAGGTGAAGCAACGAAGGGAGACGAAGCGAACAGGCAGCGGCTGAAGAGGCGCGCCATTCGAATTCAGTGTCCACTACAGAAAAACGTTTCAACTCCCACGTGACCTTTCGTATACCCGTCGTGCGTGGCAAAAATTTTGACATCGGCTCATTCCCGCAACCCGCGGTGCGGCGCGTCGCGTCGCGTCGTGGCGTGGCGAGGCGTGGCGAGGCGGGTGGCGGAGGAGGAGCGCGCATGGATGTCCCTCTTGTTCTCATGCTCATACATGGGGGGAAAGAACCTCCCTTATAAAGAGGTCCAACTCCCTCTAAACTAGCAATGTGGGACTAAACTTTTGTTCCACCTCTTGCCTTACACAAATGGGCTGCGTGGGCCTCTAGGATTTATTAGGAATTTCTGAAAATGCTATTGGGCTAGGCCCAAAATAGACAAAATTCCAGCACATAGACGCCGTGAAGCAGCCGTTGTGTCCGTTCAGCTGCCCCGGGGGCGACGCACAGGAGCGCCCCCTTTCCACCCGACTTTTATCTTTCTTTCGGCTCACGGAAATGGAAATGGCCGGTCTACTACGCTATCGGTGTTGGCGACGTACGTGACAACCTTGTTTAGGGCATGTTCGAAAACTTTCCCGCTCTCCAAGTCCGCTCCAGGAGTTGATGGAGCTGCAGATAAAAATGACGAAGCGGCGAAAAGGAAGCTCCATAGATTGGGTCGTATTTCAGGGAGATGGAGGACCGCCGAACAACTCCTTACTCTCCCGCGCCGGCCCCGAGCTTGATTGGGTCGTTGGAAGACGGATTTGCCATTAAGGTAGTTTCTTCACTGTTACATACGTTGATCCACCATGTGAATTTCCGGAGATGCATGCACCTCCTAGCTAGCAGTAGCAAACAATGAAAGGCCTGGATAACTTTCAACTCTTTGCATTTTTTGTTGTTGCTGGACTGAACAGCTTTGGACCAAGAATCTCTCAATCTACGGACCCGACTTTGCATTTGGGAGTTCATCCCCGAAAGGAATGGGTAGTGAGGGCATCACCAATGCCGATCTTTAGAACGGACACTGTATATGTGCTAGGATGACTTCCAGGCCGACGTCTTCTGATCTACATAAATGATTTCTCAGCCGGTCCTTTTACAAACTCTTGGATTTTCAAAAGTTTGCTTCACGGGCGCGGAGGCCCAGAGGCGGCATCTAGCTATATTCACAATGTGCCGCCGGTGGATGCATGAGGAAAAAGACTTCGACACTTCCAAGATATTGAATGTATTTCTATTTTTTGTAAGAGTGTGTTTGTAAGGACATATGATCGTTAATATATGGCTTATAGGCCTTTTGGCAAAAAAAAGGTCTCACGTCATGTTTTTCTTGTGATGAGACTGTAATTGTGCCTATCTAATCATCATGGTTTTATATGGCATCTTGGTCCGAAAATGCTCAATGGAGCTCACCCTTCATGGAGGCCAAATTTGAAATGATCAAAATTAAATTTTGCATGTTTCAAAAACACACACGCGTACACACACTTAGAGACATAATGCACAAGTGTGTAGATTTTCAGGACGAAATACGTTAAAAATGAGTGCTACAAAATAAATCAGAGGCTTTTTCGTAGATGTATTAATCATCCTCAAAGTCTATGTTTTTTTCTTTGCACGGGTCGCATTTCAAGGTATTTCAAGGTATTTTGTCCTTGTTTGCTTGTATATATTTTTTGGAAACTAAGAAGTTTAAACTACATCTTTCTTTTTTTCAAAAAATTCGGCCTCCATGGAGGCCCAGCTCCAAAATGGCCCACTTATTGTGGTCAAATTAATATAATCTCATTTGATTGAATTACTTCTATGTATTTTTCATTTTTTGGCTATTTTATTTTTCATTAACAAAACTACATAAAATTCAAAAAAATATCTGCGACAGTTGATTAAGAAGGAGTTTTTGGTTTGGCATCCCTGAAAGAATATATTTTTTCTTCATTTTGGGAAACGAGGAGGCAGTGACCCTAAGCTCTGAATAAGGTTTTGGGGAAATGATAAAATGCACACAGCCTCAACCCTAGCCAGCACCAAGGTCTCATCCACGTTGTTGCCTCTGTCCCCTTCCCTCTCCCATCTGGCAGCTTCATCAACAAGCAGAGGAGCGGGGGACCTCATTTGTTTTTCTTAGTTCCAATAGGTCCTTTTTTTCATTAAATTTTGTTTCCCTAGCGCTATTGCAGAGCTGGTGGCAACGATGATGCCTTCGAATAAGGTCTCTCCGGCCTTATCCTACCTCCACGATGTTTGATCAGGCGCTAGTGAAAGGCATACGAGGGTGGAGACGGTCAAATCTGTTGAATCTTTTAAGATCTTGACAAGTCGTGTGTCAACGACAAGTAACAGTTGGCTGGCTAGCTTTTAGTGCAACTAATTCGGCCTCTTCTTTCAGTTTATTCTGTTGCGGCAAAGTCCTATTCTCCAACCCTCGCTGGTGATGAAGAATTGCAAGGCCGCACCCTACTTGGGGTGGTTGTCCAGCCAATGTTCCTCCAATGGTTACTGGATCTCATTTCTATCAATGGATGACTATTGTTGTCTTCAAAGCCTTAGGTGACCTGGATATTTGCAGGTGCACCTTTCTTTTACTGCATGTTCAGTACAATTTTAAGCTCCCGCGAGTGGCCAGCAATCAAAGAAACAAGACATGATGTTCAATGCAGGTCTATTTCTCTTTCTTTTCATGGTCACTTTTGTGTCGAATTGTCATTCATATGTACTGGCTTCTGTTCTCCTTGTAAACATTAGATTAAGATGCTTTTTCGATGACTTGTCTAAAAAAAACCTATCAATATAAGTTTTGGTCACAGCTAAATTGGGTGAAATTAGTCAAGTGTTGGGTGATGAATCATTTCATCTTTGTTGCACCATAACAATCGGAGGAAAGTTTTATCTAGACTAAGCTCGGTTATCTGAGGCTTTTAAAAACCAATAGGCATAGCAAATCTGCTAAAAACATCAAGCGCCCCTCAAAAACTGCTGAGAATTAATCTACACGGCCTCTTTGATACCTAATGATCAAAATTATTCGTGTGGTTAAGAAGACGCCAACGAATAAACATGCAATATATGCCGTGCCATTTCGCTAAAAAATGTGGTGTATACATCACGGCGGCGTGGCATGTGTTACGTAGCTGTCGTCCGGAACACTGAATCGCGTTCGGTGATGGTACAAATTAAATCTTGCGCGTATCGTTCAGGTCCAGATAAGCTGCACCGCTCACTCACGATTTCGGTTCTCCAAAAACTATGCACAGCCAGTACGTTTCCCTTTTCGGTGACAGGGATCGAAACCGGCCTGGCTCCTCCTGCGTCTATTCAGACTCAGAGCTAAGCCGGCCATGGCGCTGAGGTGCATGCATGCATCTGCACCGCTTGCCCTTCGACATAAACAAACACACATCTGAAACAAACAAGCAAAAGAAGAAGAAAAAGTAGTACGCCATATGAGCCATCTTCTTCGACGATTCCGAAGCCGCTGCTTGGAGCAGTTTTCTTCATTTCGATGAGGTCTACGTAAAACATAATCTATAGAGATACGCCCCATCTTTGGACGGCAAAACTCAAACGACGAGACGATGCTGGCCGGCCGGACATAATACGCTGCTGATTAATGGACAGGAAATCAGCTGGTTTTAGTTTGTCGAATGTCGATGCGTTGTCGTTTGACGACATGGAAGCTATATCCATTGTATTTGCGCACATCTCCTGAATAACTTAACAGCACTGCTGATGCCTGGTTTGACGAATTGCCCCTGGTTCTGATTGATCAGGCGTCGTCATTACCGTGGGCGAGACATTGTGTACTGTGCTTCCTCCAGAAAAAAAAACAGCCGAAGACGTACGTAGTAACTTCCGGTCCAACTCCTTCGTTGTTTTTGAAAGGCAAACACGTCCAGCTCTAGGGGCCAATGTGGTAATGTGTACATGTAGATCATCTGATCTCCAAAAGGAAGAAACACAGTGAAGCGGCGAACATGCATCAATTTACCAGATGCACGCACCGATTACCTAGCAACCACTTGGAAACCTGAACAACTTTCAACTTTTTTATTTTTTGAAACTGAGCAGCTGTGGACCACGACCTCTCAATCTACAGACCCTCCTTTGTATCCGGGAGCAGACCACGAACATCCCAAGTGGAATCGGTGCAGTACAATCACGACAAATGAAGAAGAGGCAACTTGGACACTTGGTCTTGGTCGTAAACAATGAATTGTGATGAGCTGTTTCTCGAGCTCAGCTCACGCAACTTGCTAGGCAAAACAAGAGGCAAGTTACAGTAAAATCTGTTTTAGAAAAAGGTGTACTGGCATAGTGCTGGAAGTTTCGTCTTCTTGGTCTGTACGTAGCCTTTTTTTTTTGACCGGATGTACGTAGCCTTTTATTTGCGTTGTCCGGGTGAACTGAACCCAGGCCAGATGGATCGACCTAGTACATTTTACTACTCCACTAGTAGTAGTATATATTTTACTACGACGAGGGAGCTGTTGCACATGATACTAGTACGACGAGGGAGTATTAAGTTGTGTTAGAGTTGTGTCGAATATTATGTACTCCCTCCGTTCCTAAATACTTGTCTTTCTAGGCATTTTAACAAGTGACTACATACGAAGTAAAATGAATGAATCTACACTCTAAATATGTCTACATACATCCGTATGTGTTAGTCATTTGAAATGTCTAAAAGAACAAATATTTAGGAACGGAGGGAGTATAAGTTAGGTTACAGTTCAACTTTGAGTTGTATTGTGTTTAGATAGGATATGGAGTCGTGTCCTAATAGAACACTTGTATCCGAGGCCTCTCATATATAGCGGGGCTAGACACATGATGTAACCTATGCCAACATAATAGCACGGGCACGCGGGGGAGCCGGCGGCGTGTGCCGGCGCCCGGGCGGCCGGGGTGCGGTATTGTGACGGTGTCACGGGGAGGAGCGCCCGTAGTCAGGCCTCGAGGATGTAGCCATGATGGTGAATCTCGTTAACAAATCTCGGTGTCGTGCTGGTGTGATTGCTTGGTTCTCGGTAGATCAACGGTATGCCTCGGATTTATTCTAGCAAGTGGTATCATGAGCAAGGTTACGAGGAGGTCGCTGTTGTGTTTGATCTGAAGGAAGGAGCGGAAGAATCGAGTTGGTCGCATGCGGCGATAGAAAGATTCGATGGATATTTGCTCGAGAAGCAATCGGATTTCAGCGGCAACGACAGATCGGATCGGTTTGCAGCGCCAATTCTCGGCGAGATAGGTCACGGGCGTGGAGGCTGGCTGGCGCAGGCGATCGACGAAACGCAGTAGGGAACACGATGCAGCGTACAACAGCAGCGCGTACCGCACGGCCCAAGGCCCAAGCATGCAGAAGGACCAGCAGCAGAGCAGCGCTAGGGGGGATAGCAAGGCGTGTAGCCTGGTGCAGCCCGGGAACAGCGGCTGGCTGTTCAAGGCCCAACGAAGGGCGTGGTCGAGGTGCGGAGCTCGAGGCTGGGTGCGGGCGTGTGATTGTTGAGGGGCTGCGTGTCTGGTGCAAAATCGAAGGAAAATCTGCTAATGCATTGTGATTTGTTAAAAAAAAAAGAGCTACGCAACGGAGACTGGTGCTACCCATCGGAAGAAGAGAAAAGCTAGACCTACAGCCTACAGAAACAGATGTGGAGTTGGGAGTGTTGGGGAACGTATTAGAAATTCAAAATTTTCCTACGTGTCACCGAGACCTATCTATAAAGAGATCAGCAACGAGGAGAAGGAGAGTGTACATACCCTTGTAGATCGCTAAGCGGAAGCGTTCAAGAGAACGGGGTTGAAGGAGTCGTACTCGTCGTGATCCAAATCACCGGAGATCCTAGTGTCGAACGGACGGCACCTCCGCGTTCAACACACGTACAGCCCGGTGACGTCTCCCATGCCTTGATCCAGCAAGGAGAGAGGGAGAGGTTGAGGAAGACTCCGTCCAGCAGCAGCACGACAGCGTGGTGGTGATGAAGGAGCGTGGCAATCCTGCAGGGCTTCGCCAAGCACCGCAATAGATGAGGAGGGAGAGGGGTAGGGCTGCGTCAAGAAGGAGAGGAACATGTGTGTATTGGACAACCCATACCTCAACTATATATAGGGGAAGGGGAGAGGCTGCACCCCCACCTAGGGTTCCCTCCCTAGGGGTGGCGGCAGCCCCCTAGATCCCATCTAGGGGCGGCCAAGGGGAGGGGAGAGGCGCACCAGGGTGGGCCTTAGGGCCCATCTGCCCTAGGGTTTGCCCCCTTCTCCTCTCCCTTGTGCCTTGGGCCCTTGTGGGGGGCGCACCAGCCCACTTGGGGCTGGTCCCCTCCCACACTTGGCCCATGCAGCCCTCCGGGGCTTGTGGCCCCACTTGGTGGACCCCCGGGACCCTCTCGGTGGTCCCGGTACGTTAGCGATAAAATCCGAAACTTTTCCGGTGACCAAAACAGGACTTCCCATATATAAATATTTGCCTCCGGACCATTCCGGAACTCCTCATGACGTCCGGGATCTCATCCGGGACTCCGAATAACATTCGGTAACCACGTATATCTATTCCCTATAACCCTAGCGTCATCGAACCTTAAGCGTTTAGACCCTACGGGTTCGGGAGACATGGAGACATGACCGAGATGACTCTCCGGTCAATAACCAACAGCGGGATCTGGATACCCATGTTGGCTCCCACATGTTCCACGATGATCTCATCAGATGAACCACGATGTCAAGGACTTAATCAATCCCGTATATAATTCCCTTTGTCTAGCGGTACGATACTTGCCCGAGATTCGATCGTCAGTATCCCGATACCTGTTCAATCTCGTTACCGGCAAGTCTCTTTTACTCGTTCCGTAACACATCATCCCGTGATCAACTCCTTGATGACATTGTGCACATTATGATGATGTCCTACCGAGTGGGCCCAGAGATACCTCTCCGTTTACACGGAGTGACAAATCCCAGTCTCGATTCGTGCCAACCCAACAGACACTTTCGGAGATACCTGTAGTGTACCTTTATAGCCACCCAGTTACGTTGTGACGTTTGGCACACCCAAAGTATTCCTACGGTATCCGGGAGTTGCAAATCTCATGGTCTAAGGAAATGATACTTGACATTAGAAAAACTTTAGCATGCGAATTACACGATCTTGTGCTATGCTTAGGATTGGGTCTTGTCCATCACATCATTCTTCTAATGATGTGATCCCGTTATCAATGACATCCAATGTCCATGGTCAGGAAACCGTAACCATCTATTGATCAATGAGCTAGTCAACTAGAGGCTTACTAGGGACATGGTGTTGTCTATGTATCCACACATGTATCTGAGTTTCCTATCAATACAATTCTAGCATGGATAATAAAGGGTTATCATGAACAAGGAAATATAATAATAACCAATTTATTATTGCCTCTAGGGCATATTTCCAACAGTCTCCCACTTGCACTAGAGTCAATAATCCAGTTCACATCGATATGTGATTAACACTCAAGGTCACGTCCCCATGTGACTAACACCCAAAGAGTTCTGGGTTTGATCATGTTATGCTTGTGAGAGAGGTTTCAGTCAACGGGTCTGCAACATTCAAATCCGTATGTACTTCGCAAATTTCTATGTCATCTTATAGATGCAACTACTACGCTACATTTGGAGCCATTTCAAATAACTGTTATACTTGGAGCTTTTCTAAATTGTTGCTCCATTATATGTATCCGGTATCTCTACTCAGAGCTATCCGGATAGGTGTTAAGCTTGCATCGACGTAACTCTTTACGTCGAACTCTTTATTACCTCCATAACCGAGAAACATATCCTTATTCCTCTAAGGATAATTTAGACCGCTATCTGGTGATCTACTCCTAGATTACCTTTGTACCCTCTTGCCAGATATGTGGCAAGGCACACATTAGGTGCGGTACTCAGCATGGCATACCGTATAGAGCCTATGGCAAAAGCATAGGGGATGACCTTCGTCCTTCCTCTTTCTTCTGCCGTGGTCGAGCTTTAAGTCTTAACTTCATACCTTACAACTCAGGCAAGAACTCCTTCTTTGACTGATCCATCTTGAACACCTTCAAGATCATGTCAAGGTATGTGCTCATTTGAAAGTACCATTAAGCGTTTTGATCTATCCATATAGATCTTGATGCTCAATGTTCAAGTAGCTTAATCCAGGCTTTCCATTGAAAACACTTTCCAAATAACCCTATATGCTTTCCAGAAATTCTACGTCACTTCTGATCAACAATATGTCAACAACATATACACATCAGAAATTCTATAGTGATCCCACTTATTTCTTTGGAAATACAAGTTTCTCATAAACTTTGTATACACCCAAAATCTTTGATCGTCTCATCAAAGCATACATTCCAACTCCGAGATGCTTACTCCAGTACTTAGAAGGATTGCTGGAGCCTTGCATACTTATTAGCATCTTTCAGGATTGACAAAACCTTCCGGTTGTATCACATACAACCTTTCCTCAAGAAAATCGTCGAGGAAACAATGTTTTGACATCCTATCTGCAGATTTCATAAATAATGCAGTAATCGCTAATATAATTCCTACAGACTCTTAGCATCGCTACGAGTGAGAAAGTCTCATCGTAGTCAACTCCTTGAACTTGTCGGAAAACATCTTAACGACAAGTCGAGCTTTCTTAATGGTGATACCTACCATCATTGTCCGTCTTCCTTTTAAAATCCATATGTACCTAACAGCCTTACGACCATCAAGTAGTTCTCCCAAAGTCTACACTTTATTTTCATATATGGATCCTCTCTCGGATTATATGGCCTTGAGCCATTTTGGAATCCAGGCCCACCATCGCTTCTCCATAGCTCGTAGGTTCATTGTTGTCTAGCAACATGACTTCCAAGACAGGATTACGTACCACTCTGAAGTAGTACGCATCCTTGTCATCCCACGAGATTTGGTAGTGACTTGATTTGAAGTTTCATGATTACTATCATAAGCTTCCACTTCAATTGGTGTAGGTGCCACAGGAACAACTCTCTGTGCCCTGCCACACACTAGTTAAAGAGACGGTTCAATAACCTCATCAAGTCTCCACCATCCTGCCACTCAATTCTTTCGAGAGAAACTTTTTCTCGAGAAAGGACTCGATTCTAGAAACAATCCCTTATTGCTTTCGGATCTGAGACAGGAGGTATACCCAACTATTTTGGGTGTCCTATGAAGATGCATTTATCCGCTTTGGGTTCGAGCTTATCAGCCTGAAACTTTTTCACATAAGTGTCGCAGCCCCAAACTTCTAAGAAATGACAGCTTAGGTTTCTCTAAACCATAGTTCATACGGTGTCATCTCATCGGAATTACGTGGTGCCCTTTTTAAAGTGAATGTGGTTGTCTCTAATGCCTAACCCATAAACTATCATGGTAATTCGATAAGAGACATCATGGTATGCATCATATCCAATAGGGTGCAGTTATGATGTATGGACACACCATCACACCATGGTGTTCCTGGCTGTATTGGTTGTGAAACAATTTCCACAATGTCTTAATTCTGTGCCAAACTCGTAATTCAGATATTCATCTCTACGATCATATCATAGACATTGTATCCTCTTGTCACGACGATCTTTCAACTTCACCCTGGAATTACTTGAACCTTTCAATAATTCAGACTCGTGATTCATCAAGTAAATATACTCAATATCTACTCAAATCATCTGTGAAGTAAGAACATAACGATATCCACTACACGCCTCAGCACTCATTGGACTGCACACAACAAAATGTATTACTTCCAACAAGTTGCTTTCTAGTTCCATTTTACTAAAAACGAGGCTTTCAGTCATCTTGCCCATGTGGTATGATTTGCATGTCTCAAGTGATTCAAAATCAAGTGAGTCCAAACAGTCCATTTGCATGGAGTTTCTTCATGCATATACACCAATAGACATGGTTCGCATGTCTCAAACTTTTCAAAATAAGTGAGCCCAAAGATCCATCAACATGGAGCTTCTTCATGCGTTTTATACCGATATGACTTACGTGACAGTGCCACAAGTAGGTGGTACTATCATTACTATCTTATATCTTTTGGCATGAACATGTGTATCACTACGATCGAGATTCAATAAACCATTCATTTTAGGTGCAAGACCATTGAAGGTATTATTCAAATAAACAGAGTAACTATTATTCTCTTTAAATGAATAACCGCATTGCGATAGACATAACCCAATCATGTCTATGCTCAACGCAAACACCAAATAACAATTATTTAGGTTTAACACCAATCTCGATGGTAGAGGGAGCGTGCGATGCTTGATCATATCAACATCGGAAACACTTCCAACACATATCGTCAGCTCACCTTTAGCTAGTCTCCGTTTATTCCGTAGCTTTTATTTCGAGTTACTAACACTTAGCAACCGAACCAGTATCTAATACCCTGGTGCTACTAGAAGTACTAGTAAAGTACACATTAACACAATGTATATCCAATATACTTCTATCGATCTTGCCAGCCTTCTCATCTACCAAGTATCTAGGGTAATTCTGCTCCAGTGGTTGTTCCCCTTATTACAGAAGCACTTAGTCTCGGGTTTGGGTTCAACCTTGGGTTTCTTCACTAGAGCAGCAGCTGATTTGCCGTTTCATGAAGTATCCCTTCTTGCCCTTGCCCTTCTTGAAACTAGTGGTTTCACCAACCATCAACAATTGATGCTCCTTCTTGATTTCTACTTTTGTGGTGTCAAACATCGCGAATATCTCAAGGATCATCATATATGTCCCTAATATATTATAGTTCATCACGAAGCTCTAGCAGCTTGGTGGTAATGACTTCGGAGAACTACCACTATTTTATTTGGAAGATCAACTCCCACTTGATTCAAGCGATTGTTGTACTCAGACAATCTGAGCACAAGCTCAACAATTGAGCTTTTCTCTCTTAGTTTGCAGGCTAAGAAAATCGTCGGAGGTCTTATACCTCTTGACGTGGGCACGAGCCTGAAATCCCAATTTCAGCCCTCGAAACATCTCATATGTTTCGCGACATTTTAACACGTCTTCGGTGCCTCAACTCTAAACCGTTTAACTGAACTATCACGTAGTTATCAAAATGTGTATGTCAGATGTTCGCAACATCCACATACGACGTTCGAGGTTCAGCACACTGAGCGGTGCATTAAGGACATAAGACTTTTACTGTCTGCATAATTGCTACTATCAACTTTCAACTAATTTTTCTCTAGGAACATATCTAAACAGTAGAACTGAAGTGCGAGCTACGACATAATTTGCGAAGACCTTTTGACTATGTTCAGGATAATTAAGTTCATCTTATGAACTCCCACTCAGATAGACATCCCTCTAGTCATCTAAGTGATTACATGATCCGAGTCAACTAGGCCGTATCCGATCATCACGTGAGACGGACTAGTCAACATCGGTGAACATCTTCATGTTGATCGTATCTTCTATACGACTCATGTTCGACCTTTCGGTCTCTTGTGTTCCGAGGCCATGTCTGTACATGCTAGGCTCGTCAAGTCAACCTAAGTGTTTCGCATGTGTAAATCTGTCTTACACCCGTTGTATGTGAACGTTAGAATCTAACAGCCGATCATCACGTGGTGCTTCGAAACAACGAACTGTCGCAACGGTGCACAGTTAGGGGGAACACTTTCTTGAAATTATTATGAGGGATCATCTTATTTACTATCGTCGTTCTAAGTAAACAAGATGCAAAAACATGATAAACATCACATGCAATCAAATAGTGACATGATATGGCCAATATCATATTGCTCCTTTTGATCTCCATCTTCGGGGCTCCATGATCATTATCGTCACCGGCATGACACCATGATCTCCATCATCATGTCTTCATGAAGTTGTCTCGCCAACTATTACTTCTACTACTACAGCTAACGGTTAGCAATAAAGTAAAGTAATTACATGACGTTTAGGTTGACACGCGGGTCATAAATAAATAAAGACAACTCCTATGCCTCCTGTCGGTTGTCATACTCATCGACATGCAAGTCGTGATTCCTATTACAAGAACATGATCAATCTCATACATCACATATCATTCATCACATTCTTCTTGGCCATATCACATCACATAGCATACCCTGCAAAAACAAGTTAGACGTCCTCTAATTGTTGTTTGCATGTTTTACGTGGCTGCTGTGGGTTTCTAGCAAGAACGTTTCTTACCTACGCAAAAACCACAACGTGATATGCCAATTGCTATTTACCCTTCATAAGGACCCTTTTCATCGAATCCGATCTGACTAAAGTGGGAGAGACAGACACCCGCTAGCCACCTTATGCAACTAGTGCATGTCAGTCGGTGGAACCAGTCTCACGTAAGAGTACGTGTAAGGTCGGTCCGGGCCGCTTCATCCCACAATGCCACTGAATCAAGATTGGACTAGTAACAGTAAGCATATTGAACAAAATCAACGCCCACAACTACTTTGTGTTCTACTCATGCATAGAAACTACGCATAGACCTAGCTCATGATGCCACTGTTGGGGAACGTAGCAGAAATTCAAAATTTTCCTACGTGTCACCAAGATCTATCTATAGAGAGACCAGCAACGAGAGGAAGGAGAGTGCATCTACATACCCTTGTAGATCGCTAAGCGGAAGCGTTCAAGAGAACGGGGTTGAAGGATTCATACTCGTCGTGATCCAAATCACCGGAGATCCTAGTGCCGAACGGACGGCACCTCCGCGTTCAACACACGTACAGCCCGGTGACGTCTCCCATGCCTTGATCCAGCAAGGAGAGAGGGAGAGGTTGAAGAAGACTCCGTCCAGCAGCAGCACGATGGCGTGGTGGTGATGGAGGAGCGTGGCAATCCTGCAGGGCTTTGCCAAGCACCGCAATAGATGAGGAGGGAGAGGGGTAGGGCTGCGCCAAGAAGGAGAGGAACTCGTGTGTATTGGACAACCCATACCTCAACTATATATAGGGGAAGGGGAGGGGCTGCGCCCCCACCTAGGGTTCCCTCCCTAGGGGTGGCGGCAGCCCCCTAGATCCCATCTAGGGGCGGCCAAGGGGAGGGGAGAGGGAGAGGCGCACCAGGGTGGGCCTTAGGGCCCATCTGCCCTAGGGTTTGCCCCCTTCTCCTCTCCCTTGTGCCTTGGGCCCTTGTGGGGGGGCGCACCAGCCCACTTGGGGCTGGTCCCCTCCCACACTTGGCCCATGCAGCCCTCCGGGGCTTGTGGCCCCAATTGGTGGACCCCCGGGACCCTCCCGGTGGTCCCGGTACGTTAGCGATAAAACCCGAAACTTTTCCGGTGACCAAAACAGGACTTCCCATATATAAATCTTTACCTCCGGACCATTTCGGAACTCCTCGTGACGTCCGGGATATCATTCGGGACTCCGAACAACATTCGGTAACCACGTATATCTATTCCCTATAACCCTAGCGTCATCGAACCTTAAGTGTGTAGACCCTACGGGTTCGGGAGACATGCAGACATGACCTAGATGACTCTCCGGTCAATAACCAACAGCGGGATCTGGATACCCATGTTGGCTCCCACATGTTCCACGGTGATCTCATCGGATGAACCACGATGTCAAGGACTTAATCAATCCCGTATACAATTCCCTTTGTCTAGCGGTACGATACTTGCCCGAGATTCGATCGTCGGTATCCCGATACCTTGTTCAATCTCGTTACCGGCAAGTCTCTTTTACTCGTTTCGTAACACATCATCCCATGATCAACTCCTTGATCACATTGTGCACATTATGCTGATGTCCTACCGAGTGGGCCCAGAGATACCTCTCCGTTTACACGGAGTGACAAATCCCAGTCTCGATTCGTGCCAACCCAACAGACACTTTCGGAGATACCTGTAGTGTACCTTTATAGCCACCCAGTTACGTTGTGACGTTTGGCACACCCAAAGTATTCCTACGGTATCCGGGAGTTGCAAATCTCATGGTCTAAGGAAATGATACTTGACATTAGAAAAACTTTAGCATGCGAACTACACGATCTTGTGCTATGCTTAGGATTGGGTCTTGTCCATCACATCATTCTTCTAATGATGTGATCCCGTTATCAATGACATCCAATGTCCATGGTCAGGAAACCGTAACCATCTATTGATCAACGAGCTAGTCAACTAGAGGCTTACTAGGGACATGGTGTTGTCTATGTATCCACACATGTATCTGAGTTTCCTATCAATACAATTCTAGCATGGATAATAAAGGGTTATCATGAACAAGGAAATATAATAATAACCAATTTATTATTGCCTCTAGGGCATATTTCCAACAGGGAGTTTATTCCATTGATCTTCGCGGATAAGTGTATACAGGAAGGCTCATGTGGTGATTTTTTGGCTTTATTTCTTTGTACACAGGTTGTGTATGTGGATGGTAGCGAGAGTCTATGGTGCAGGTGGCGAGGTTGGCGACGTGCGTATAAGGCTCGGAGGAGTCTAGAGCGCGTCGTGACAGGATCATGCAAACATAGGGCGTCAAGGCAATGCACAGATGTGCGAGGCGGACACGACGTAGGGTGCAGCATGTTTGCAGTTGGATAATTTCGGCTGGGTCGGACTGGACTGTCTGACGGATCGACGGGGATGTCGGTCAAAGTAGAAGACGATGGTGATTTCAGCGACGACGACATAGGAGCGTGATGCTGATTGTGGCCGACTTCTAGGGCGTGGAAACACGTGATGCAGGCCCGAGGGTTTGTGTGGCTTCGACAAGACTATGACGCGTGGTTGATTCAAGATGGTGTACACACGGAGCTTGAAGACGACGGGGCGCGAGGGTGGACTGATCATCTACCATGAATTCATGTTGAAGGTGGAGCTGGATTGAGGGGCTACGGCGTAAGTGCACAGAGAGTCGAAGCCTATTCAGCTGGGAAAAAGCGAGGGACACGTAGTTAGGATTGGAGCCCAGTGGTCTGATGGAAGCGTGAAACTCGTCATCGGTCGGTGATGATCGGTGGTACTCTGCAGTGGGGGTTGAGGCAGTGTGGGCTAGCTACCCGGAAGACTCGACCAGGACAGCAGAGGCTCGACGCGGTGATAGCGGCGAGGCGTGCGGTAAGCACGGGACACAGCGACCAGCCAAGGCACTGGTGGTCAGACATGTGGTCAGACAAAGTGTGCAGGGGTGCTGAAGCAGTGTTGAGGAGTACTAGATTCGAGTTGGTGACTGGGTCTATCAGTGCCGGTTGATGGACAAGAGTTGACCATGAAGAATCTAAGAAAGTGGCGGAAAGTCTGAAATTGTCAAAACAGAGAGAGTACATGGCCGTATATTCTATGGTGCTCGGTGCACATGGCAAAGTGCGGATGACAAGACAGAAAGAGGCGGAGTGCTATAGCTGTGGGACATGTCAAAGACTAACAGGGAAAAAAAGGATGAGACAACTACGAATTTGACTCAGGGTGACACAGGGCAACGGTGAAATTCATTCAAGTTTCAGAAAGGTGGTCAAGGAAGAGCGGTGATGTTGAGTTCAGGTAACTCTTATGTGTGACACCCAATATGTGAGTTGTTCATTTTCACGTAGGTCAATGATCAGTGTGTGATGCGTTGAACGAAGCTCTGGAAGTTGGGAGCATAGACTAGAGTAAAGAGGAACTTAATTTTGCTCGAGTGTTGACTGTGGTCAAAAAAAGAAGGGACTACAAGTTGCAGGTGGAGTCATATAGAGTCTTTGGAGTAGCAGCGGTGCTCAAGTTGCAGGAGTTCTCCAGGGGTGTGTCCATTTTGCTGGACCTTTTCTTCATCCAAGTACAAACAGGTCGCCATCGATCGACCCGTCGTTGCCGGCGACGTACGAGACAACTTGGCTTACTATTCTGCGTTGAGCGTTTCAAAGCCGAAGCTGGTAATGCATGGAGTAATTTACGACTTCGGTAAAAAAAAATGGTTTGAATTGGCAACATCGGATGTGCATATCTTGCGAGAAAGCTTTTGATCACGGAAGCATGCATGGGAAATCAGCTAATCAACCTGTCCCATTGATACGCAGTTCGGCCTTCATGTTTGCATGCAGCTGTGTGTTCCAATTTCCAAACTAGTCCTAAATGCAACTTGCAAGTGTTCCTCCTACTGTTTACGTCAACTCGGTGGATCCAACTCTTTGTAGCCCACGCTGAACGACATCAACTAATCAACCTCTAAATGCACCACCACATTGCGCACCATAAGTCCATAACCACTCCATTCAAAGACACACAGGTCGCAAGTCGCAACTCTCAGGCCTTGTAGTGGAGTACACCCCATTGTCGTCCACTTGGTCTTTAATTTGTTTTGTCATCATCTTCCGGGGAGCTGAATCCAGTGCTAGATTAGCAGTATACCTTACTGTCGTCCTACTGTGTCATGATGAGTTGATGACTAGTTAAGGGGCCAGTTGATGTAGCTTAGTCCTATACAGGACAATTAAAGGCATCATCAATCCTATTCCTGTCTGCAAGTTGCTCATAAAGGCAACTCGAAGCGGCTTATTTTGGGCGAATTTCTAGGCTCGAGACCATGACCACAGCGTGGCCGTGTCCTGGTGAACTGAACCTGTCTACCATGGATATATGTTCAGGGACCATGTATTCTTGGGTGGTGTTTGGTTCTCTAGTCCTGGAATTTTTTCTAGTCCCAATTAAAAAGTCCCTAGTCCCTAAAAAGTCTCTCCCTATTTGTTTTCAAAGACTAAAAAGTTCCTAATCCCTTCCTAGAGGCTATTAAATGACCATGTTGCCCCTAGTATATAAAAAAATAACAATCAAACAACACCATGGGTGGCGGGTCAATGGGTGCATGGAGGGGCATTGTTGAAAAAGTCCCAAAAAGTCCCAAAAAGACTCTCCTTGAGAGTCTTCTCCATTTAGTCCCAAATGCCTAGTTTAGTTCCTAAAAAGTTCCTCCTATTTGGTAAAAAAGTCTCTAAGAGGGACTTTTTTTAATCCCTACACAAAAAAGTCCCTGAAAACAAACACCCCCTTGGTAAAGACGACAAGTACAACAGCCGATGACGACTCTTCATCTGTTCTTTTGCCTGCTTGCTTTTTTTTTTAATTATAAGAACACTAACATGGCACTAAGCTTGAAGTATTCCTGTGATAGCTATATGGTCGTAAGAATACTTGCTAGCGCCATACTCATCTCTTCTTGGACAATATCTGCACACACGACCTCCGTGTGGGGCTGTCCCGATGAGCTGAATCCATAGATGGATACATGTGACGACGATCCAGGAAAAACCATCGCCTGACCTAGTCCTTGGGGTTAATCTCGGTGCATGCATGCATCCATGCCCGCGCAATGTACGTACGTATGCGACCACGTCTCCACTCTCTTGCCCTGGCGGCGTACGTTCAGAGAATCTGCTGCGCTTTTGAGTGCAAGCAGCCGTTGTTTCCGTTCAGCGGCCCGCCCCGCCGGCGACGTACTCCACCGGACTTTTTATCTTTCTTTCTTTCCACTCATAGAAATGGAAATAGCTGGTCTAGTTCGCTCGCTATCGCTGCCGGCGACGTACGAGACAACTTTGCGTACTCTTCCGTCCGCGCCGAGCTTTATTGGGTCGTCGGAAGACGGATTTGGCACTGGGGTAATTTAATTTCCTCCTCGCTGTGCCTACACGTTGATCCGCCATTTGAATTTTCGGAGATGCATGCACCTCCTGGCCAGGCCAGCAACCGATGAATGAAAGGCCTGAATATTTTTGAACTCTCTACATTTTGTTGTTGTTGTTGAACTGGACATCCTTGGACCAAGAACCTCTCAATCTACGGACCCTGCTTTGCAGTTGGGAGCTCATCACCGAATGGAATGGCTAGTGAGTACTAGCACAATATAGTCATGACCAAGGAGAACCAGGCAGCTTGGTCATATGTTCTCCTCCATTATCTGAAAAAAGATCGTTTGATGTGCCACCATAGTATTACCTCCATCCCAAATTAGTTGTCTATCTAGACAGGTTCTAGTGTCTAGGTATATCGTATGTAGACAAATGTAAGATAACTAATTCGAGATGGAGGGGTATAAGCATCCCAAGTACACACAAGTTGCAGCTTGTCGATTTCTCTCCTCTCATCGTTGGACCATGCATGCATGCACGACCTTTATTCAGGTTTCCTTGGGGAGCTGAATCCGTGGTTAGATTCTTGCGTGATGCATGGCTGGCTCTGGCGTGCAAGCTGGCCAGAAAACCCGTCGACAGTTGCATCTAACAAAGGCAAGATAAAGTACCAATATCTCTATCAAGTTGCAGCTAGGGCGACTCGGCGGAGTCTAGGATTTTCCCCCACCCCCCTCGCCGCCACCGGAGACGAACGCCGGGAAAGCCCGCGCGGGCACCGGGGAAGGTGGCGGCGGGGTCTTCGGCGCTTCTTTGCGGAGGCCATCGGATCCAGGGGCGGCGGCCCCTGCTGGCGTGGCGTGCGGCCTGCCTGAATGTTCGGTCGTGAGGACGGCGAGCCGCAGGTGTGCCAGATCTTGAGGTATTGCCCCCCTTCCCTTCCATGCATCCCTTCCCAGTCCCCGATTCGGTTTGAATCTTGCCGGATCCAACTTCGGTGTGTTCTGGTGGAGCAGATTGGTGTCCGGGAGAAACCTTGGCCGCCTTGGCTGGCCGGCGGCGGCGACACCGCTTTTTGGTGCCGCTTTCCTCCTTGGAGGCGCTGCCGAGGGCACCATCTCTCCACTCCGACCCATGTCCGGATGAAAGCCCAAGATCCGATGCGGATCGGGCGTCGGCGGCGCCCCGTGCACCGTAACCTTCCTGGAGGCGACGCCAAGGACATTGGGATCGGATGAAAGGGTCTGCAGGTGAGGGGTGGGGGTGTGCTGCCTCCCTTTCGGTGGAGCCGTGTTTCGTTCTACATATACTTGGCGGCGGCTCTTGGCGGCATGGAGCAGCGAAGACTTAGCGTCAGATGTGTGGTGACGGACACGCGCAGGAGGTCAACGCTGTCTGGAGTCGTGGTGGCGTCGGCGGCAGCGAGACCGGGCAAGGCCAATGCAATAGTACAGCTCTGAAGATGGATATGTGGCAGGTGGCTGTGGCGGCCTCATACCCGGCAGGCGTCCTGGTTGAGGAGCACGCCGGACTAGTGGGTGCCCATACCCGACAGGTGTCCTGATTGGGACCTCAGGTCTTAGATGTTAGGTTTGGCTGCGAGGTCTATTTGGTATTAGGCCCACACCATCAGCGCCCCTTCATCAGTTAGATAGGAGTAGCGACAGAGGTTGCGAAGATGGTGGCTTTGGTCTTACTGTTGTACAACTTCGTAAGGTCTTGTGTTAATAATTAATAAATTGGTCGTATGCATCGTTCAGATGCAGAGGCCAGGGGTATTCCTCCTTTCTTAAAAAAAATTCAAGTTGCACCTACACTGGGTATACACATATCTCTTGATTCTTATCATCCCCTCGGACCACATGAACATACATATGACCTTTAGCTGGGACGTCCTGGTGAGCTCAATCCGTGGATCGGTACATCTGGGCTAATATCTCCTGATGCGAAGGAGTAACTGCAACTTTTGTCAGAATGACTTGAATCAACAAGCATTTCTTTCAAGTTATTACCATGCAAAACATATGATCTAGAGCCACGTATTTTGATCATGGAAGAGTCACTAGTAGAAAAAGGTCAAACGTAAAGCACATTAGTGCCGGTTTGTAAAAAAACCGGCACTAATGTGATCAATAGTGCCGGTTCGAATGGCTATGCATTAGTGCCGGTTCGTAATGAACCTTTAGTACCGGTTCGTGCGGTACTAAAGGGGTGATGGCAGGCTGGCGTCAGGCCAGGGCCCCACGAGCCCCTTTAGTGACGGTTTGTGACACAAACCGGTACTAAAGGTCTAACCCATAGTACCGGTTTGCGTTACCAACCGGCACTACAAAGTCTTAACCTATAGTCCCGGTTGAAGACACAAACCGGCACTATAGGGCAATTTTCAAACTCTACCCCCCCCCCCCTTATCGTCATTTCAGTTTTGAAAAAATTAAAAAAAATGATAAAAACTTCAAATAATAAAATCCTTCGAGAGGTAGTTATATTACTACATCTACTAGTTAGGAAAATTTGAAAACTTAAATTTGGACATGTTTTGCAAAAAGTGTAGGAAAAATGTAAAACATCTATAACTTTTGCATACGATGTCGGAAAAAAACGTATAATATATCAAAAAATTCAGCACGAAAATCCGCATCCAATGGAGACTGCCTACGGCTTGTTTGAAATTTTTTAGAATCCTCAAATTCCAAAAGGAAAAAAAGATATGGTCAAATTTCAGTTTTTTTAAAAAATTTGGTTAAATCTGGTCAAACTACTTATTCAAGAAGTATTAATGTTACTACATAATTATTCAAGAATATTAGTGTTACTAAATAATTATTTCAATTTTTTGAATTTTGGTCAAATCTGGTCAAACTATGGTTAAACTTATTCAAGAAATATTAGCGTTACTAAATAATTACTATTTTTTTAGAATAATAGTTTCAAACTCAAACGGTGAAATGTGTGACTTCATGCTCAAGCTAAACTCCTGAGGGTTAATAGGATTAACATCTTACTATTGTCAGGAAAACAACAAGTGCAGACTTGGAAACGAAGGAGAATAGAACCCGAAAGTTAAGCGTGCTCGGGCTGAAGTAGTGAGAGGGATGGGTGACCGGTCGGAAAGTTAGATGATTTGGAATGAGTGATCCACACTTGAGCAGTTAAGAGAGGTGATTAGAGACTAAATCATCAAATAATTTAGAAAAATTAAAAATCAAAAAAATCAAAATTTTCAAAAAAAATCAAAAAAAAACCTTTAGTACCGGTTGGTAACACCAACCGGTACTAAAGGTCCCCCATACCAGGGCGTGAGCTCACGCCACGTGGTGGCACTTTAGCGCCGGTTCGTGCCGAACCGGTACTAAAGAGGGGGGGGGGCTTTAGTGCCCACACTTTAGTGCCGGTTCCATAACCGGCACTAAAGGCACTTACAAACCGGTTTTAAAGCTCCGTTTTCTACTAATGAGTAGATGAGCTAGCTAGGACGAAGATATATGAAAAACGGCTAAGTTGTCGCCTTTCGTGCACAACTTTTCCTTCATATGTAGTTGTCTTGGACAAAGACCCACAATTAAAGCACATTCCAAACGCAGTGCAACTTATGTTCCTCCCATTGTTCAAGTCTGTCAATAGAACTCTTTGTAGCCCACGCTGCTGATAGTTGCACGGCTTGAACGACATCAATTAATCATCCTCCAAAGGCACCACACACCAGAACCACTCCATTCAAAACACAGTTCACAACTCATTATCATGGGTTGTAGTTGTGGAGCACACCCCATTGTCCACTTGGGCATTATTTTCTCTCATCATCTTCCTTGACCAAGAATTTTATGATTTAGGTAGCGCTAGGGAGTCGAATCAAGTACTAGAATAGCGGTACCTACGGTCGTACGTGTTGTGTCATGCATGATGAACTGATGACAAACATTAAAAAAGTCACTTTGATGCAGTTTGGTCCTCTACTAGACAATTTTAATGGCATTGTCAATCTTATTGGTATCTACAAGTTAATCAGAAAGGCAACTTGAAGCGACATTATCTCTAGCAAATTGACGCTTCATCTTCTTGGACCATGTCCACGGTGGTTGTTCCCTGGTGAACTGAACGCACAAATGGACATATTCATCGGGACATGTATTCTCTTACAAGTACAATAACCAAGGTAGAAATGCATTTACTGGTTTGTTAAGCAGAGAACGACACGCCCGAGCACTGACTCGGAGCGCGACGTAGTGTGGGGCAGGTTGGGTGGCCTCTCCGTGTTACATTTCATGAATTCATCAACTTAAGGTATCTCCAACTTTGACCCACAAATTTGCTCCGGCATCCGTCCGCGGATACGGATGCGTGAACCAGGCATCCAACGCCGCCCGCATACATTTCAATCATTGTTTGAACTAAACCGATGAAATTCATGCAAATATGGTGGATTTCATCAAAGTTGTTGGAATTGTGTCGAATATAGTGTAAAATGTAGGTTACAGTTGCACCCTAAGTAGTATTGCCTTTAGACAGGATATGAAGTCGTGTCCTAAAAGGACACTTGTATCCTAGACCTCTTATATAATGAGGGGTAGACACACGATGTAACCTAGGCTAGCATACTAGCACAGGCATGCAGGTGGAGCCGGCGACGTGTGGTGGTGCTCGGGTGGCTGTTGTGCAGTATTGTGACAGTGTCACGGGTTATGAGCGCTCGTAGTCATGCCCCGGGGATTTTGCCGAGTTCGGTAAACCTCGTTAACAAATCTTGGTGTCGTGCCTCATGTGATTGCTTGGTCCTCGGATGATCGACTACGCGTCTCGGTATATTATAACAAGTGGTATCATCGTGTTCGAGGCCGCGGTGGAGTTGATCAAGAGCAGAACGCGTGGAAGCTGTCAACGATATCTAGCAAGATGCAATGTGTGTGATTGGAGACATGACAGCGAAGTTGTCATGTCGGTGGATCAAGGTTGCTCGAGTTGAAGATTCGAAAAGGATGACGTCGTGTTTGGAAGAAGCAATCGAAAAGGGCTGGCTAGTTGGTTGGAAGCGCCCCTTGGTGGCCAGAGTCGAGTTGGTGATTTCGGCGGGATTGTACTGCATGTGGCGGTACTCGCAAGTCATGGCAGCCGTAAAGGTAGAGTGTGTAGTCCAGGAGGAGCACATGGATGCGGCCTGTACGGCCGGCTAGACTGTGACGACTCCGTGATGGCGCCTGCACCGTTCAATGGCGGCTTGACCTTGGAGCAGGCGCAGCCTCATTTCAATGCCGTCATGACGGAGGAGGAGGCTGCCCGACGCCGACGCCCATGTCAGCGTTCCGGCAGGCGCAAAAAAAGCAGCGAAACAACCTATTCCTTCTCGAGCAGCACCGGCTGGTGAAGGATCAGATCTCCGATGAGTGCGCCAGCGAGGAAGCCCTGGTGGTCATGGCTGCCATTAATCCAACTTTATCGCTGAGCACCAGGCGCTCTACGAGGCAGCACGCGTTCAAGCCGCCGCTCACAATGCACAGACGGTGCAAACGCACAGACGAGTGGCGGCGCTGGACCGCTGGTTGCCCAGACGATCGTGAACGAGAACGTTGCGAGCTGCGTGTCCTAGCTAGGCGCCGCCAAATACTTTTCGGCCGCGCCGATGAGACGACGAGAGCATCGGCCCCTCTACTTTCATCGTGGACCTCACGTTCTCCATCTGCTGCCAAATGCAGCGCACCCGGCCCGCCCGTCCCGAACAGCGCGACGAGGACCCCTATCGCCCGTTCGCTCGACCCGTCCGAATCGCGCGCGCCGATCCCACGCGCGCGAGCACGCAAGTGGCGTCATGGAGCGGCGTGTACGTACAGGTACAGGTGCATGTAAGGCCGTGTTGTGTTGCTGTTGCGGTCCACGTCCGGCGCGCGGTGCGTTGCTTTCGCCACGTCGGAATTAAACCTGGCCTGGGTTGCGCGGTGGTCACGTCACTGCCTACGTGCTGCTTGCGTGGAGGGATGGTTAGGTACCGCCCTTGGCAGTTGCCTGCCGGCCGGCCGCGCGCCAAGATGCATGCATGCCGCCTCCGATGAACTTTCACTTGTCGAAACACGTCCCCAGGTTCCTTCTCCTTCCCTTCACAGACGATTTTTTCACTGTGATAAGAAAAGGAGCTTTATTACGTACTCAGAGTACTCCTCGGACGAACATCCCTAGCACGGCAGCACCTCGACATGGTCCACCAATACTGATCACTCGTATATTCTCTTGGTTTCCGCAGTTTTCAGAAACGCACATCCACCACACAGGCTAAGAATTTTCTTCTTGCACGCGATAGGTTTAGAGAAGTTTCCTAGTCGTGCATGGCCACGCACGGTTCCAAGTATAGCTCGACAACCACATACATACTCCTTGGTGATCAATTGGAAGCTTTCTGTTGAAAAAGCCACCACCAAGAGAGTGTTGCGATCGGTAATCCACGGAGCTGTCTCGTACGCAGCAGGCACCGATAACGACCGAAATCTGCACCCGGCCTGCATGCACCCGCATTTGCATTGATTGGCCAGCGGTCATCGGTTGAACAGAGAAAACGCGCACGTCAAAGCCAGTCTGAAAAGTGCATGCGGCCGGTTCATTGAACAATGGCCGACGTCTCGCTCGCGGGTACGCTTTCGCTCGACCCGTGCGTGAGTAGGCCGGTGCACCACGTAGCTAGCTAGGTGCATGCGTTCTTTCCACGACGACCACGACGGGTAAAAAGCGCACCCGAGATTGATTGGGCGGCACGTCCACGTCCGTCATCGTAGAACGGAGCGATGCATGGACTGGTCGACGTGTGACTTGCCGCGCGCGGAGGCGCACCGCCCGAGCTCGAGCTTCGATTGTTCTCGGTCGATTCCAACGGACAACTCTGAGTGGCTCTATGTAAATGCATTTCGATTTTTATACAGAAAGGAAAACAAGCAAAGGGACATATGAGGTTACGAGGAGTCCTTGGTTGTTGTGCTTGTAGCAGAATACATGTCTTTGCATATGTTCATGTGTACATTCTGTTTACCAGGAAACATCCACTGTGGTCATGGTCCAAGAAGATGAAGGGTCAATCGGCTAGAAATAAGTCGCTTCGAAAGTTGCTTTTCTTTTCGCGATGGGAGCAACTTGTTGACAGGAAATTTGACCAAATATTTAATTAACAAAATGTTAATGCATGTTAACAAAAATTATATTATTGGATTCATATCTGAACATAATTTTTAATGATATAATTTTTTATAACATGCATGAAGATTTTGCTAGTTAAATTTCTGGTCACAATTTGACATAGAATACAATGAAGACCAATAAATCAGGACGAAGGTAGTACACGACTAAGTTGTATCAAGTGGGCCCTTAATTGGTCATCAATTCACCAGGACAGTACGACTGTTGGTACTGCCAAGGGCATCTCGGCGGATCCGTGAACCTCCTGCAACCGTCCAAATCGCGCTATCCGACCGCGGAAATCATCCAACGCCAACTTGTACCGGTCCGCGGGACGGTCCGAACGTGATTTCTTTCGCAAACCGAAGACAAAAGTGGGGGAGGTTTGCTGAAGTCCGGACCACTCTCAAGGCCGATTCTTACCGCTCTAACCCACCAAACACCCATCACCCGCCGCTCCCATGCTTTCCTTCCGATACACGCGCCGCTTAGCGTGCCGCATTCATGCCGGCCCAGAACATGTGGAGGTCGCCATTGATGCCGCGAGATGACCGGAAGGAGGGAGGGTGGCACAGACCCATGCGACCTCTCGGCAGCCGCCGCTTCAATGTGGATGGAGGTTCCCGAGGAACCAACTCCGGTCGCTACGCATCGAAGCGGTTGACCGGCCCTTCACATGGCCTAGCCACGGCTATTTAAGTCGCACTCCGACACCGTCCACATCACATCCTCTTCCTCCCCCTCTCCGATCCCCGCCCACCTTCCTCCGTGGTACAGGAGGAGGCGGAGAGGATCATCCGCGAGCGTCAGGCAGTCGCCGGGAAGCCCTGCCGCGACGTCTCCACCTTCCGCAGCCCCAAGCCCGACGACGATAACTCTGACATCGGATCGGGCAACGATGACGGAGGAGGAGCCGCCGGCCAGCCCTACATGACCTACGAGGTCACCGTGAAGTATAGGATAGTTTAGAGTATTAGTTTTTGGTTTTTAGTTCACCGGACAAAATATCCTCCGGTTTTGTGTACAAATTGTCCTACTTTCAATGAAATCCGTCGTGTTTATATCAAAATTCGTCCGGTTTGATCGAATATCACCCGATTGGTTTGAGTTGGAGTGAAATTGTATGGGCTAGCATTGGATGGCGTCCTCCCGTATCCGCGTTTGCGGACGGATGCGGAAGGTTTTTTGCGGGTTGCTGCCCTAATCTAGCAATGGATTCAACTCCCCGAAGCTACCTGCCTGAATTATATATAGATGTTTGGATCTAGGAAAATGTTGATAGAACTTAGAGCACAAGTGGCCACTCCATTACTGCAATCATGAGAGTTGCGAGCTGTATTTTGAATGGGTTGGTCTTGATGCGGTGCATTTAGAGGATGATTGATGTTGCTCACGCCTTGCAACTATCAATACCGTTGGCTACAAAGAGTTCAATCGATAGAGTTGAAGTAAACAATTGGACGAACACATGCAGGTTGCATTGAGTGTGGAACGAGGATTTGTGGCGTGTCTTGTCCAACATGCAGCTACGTATGAAGGCAAATTTGGGCATGAAGGAGACACCTTAGCCGTTTTTTCCGTATCTTTTCATTCTAGTCCATCTGTTCTTCCATGATCATATGATATGCCCATACTAAGCTAGCATCGCAAGGACACACAACTTGCAACCTTATCCTATTTTCTCACTTCACAATATTTTTGAGTAATCATGTTCGCCATGATCTTTGGACCATGCTAGCATGCAAGGCATTTATTCAGGTTTCCTTGGGGAGCTGAAACCGTGGTTAGATTCTTGCGTGATGCATACCCTAGGAACCCACTTAATTCAACGATCGAGTGTCCAAAAGGAACTGTTAGCTGTATCTCGAGGTCGGCTTTGGCGCGCAAGGCTGGCCAGTAAACCTTTTTTTCCAACTGGGCTCACACCGCTTTTTATTAATTTTGCAATCAATGGAAGTATATCAGTCTGTCTGGAGCATCGATTCAATAATAGACACTAACTAGGCACCGAGCCATATAGAGCAACTACCAGCAAAAGGGGACTGAAAGGGGGAGCGAGTTGGTGCATCATCAGGAAACCCACCGCATGATGACCCTGAAACGGACCATCAACTATGGGGCGAAAACCTGATGACACATCAAACCAGCGCTCAGATATAAGACCGTCTAGGAAATAAGACTCCGCAAAAGAGGGCAAAAAGATAACAACAATGATCCAGCGGGCATCAAACCCCTATGGACGAAGGCTATGCTAAAATAGGAAGAAGAAGCTAGCCGGTCTGAACACCGTCACCATCTCCCAGAAGAAGCCTGCCGCGCGAGTATGACCTGTCCGTCAAAGCAGCCGCCACATGAGCCAGCCTCTTCACACCAGCCTGAAACTTCGTCTTATCTTCCTCCTTAAGTAACCCAACCCAATATAGCATAAACGAGCAAGTGGTGAAGACAACCTCCAAAGGAGTGCGAGCATCATACTTTTCAAAAGTAACTTTGTTACGAAGGCACCAAATCCCCTAGCAAATGCCTGCAATTATCATCATATCAAATTTATCCCCTCCCGGGAAGAGTTTGTGAAGCCAAGCCAAGCTTTGTCATAGAGATCGAGGGCAGTAGGAGACCCCTGCTGTCAATCCCAGCACACCCCAGAGCGTACGAGCGAGCAGGCAAGTAAAAAAAAGATGGTTAGCAGTTTCCATGTTTGTGCAGAAAGAACACACAGGATTCCCCGGCCAATTCCTTCGGCGCACGTTGTCGCGTGTAAGCACAACATTTTAGAATAGCTGCCACAAGAAAATTTAATTTTCAAGGGGATTGCAGCTTTCCACACCCATTTGTAATTGGGACCAGATAGATTTCTCTCCAACCATTCGTATACAGACTTAGTGGTAAATTTCCCCTTACTAGTCAAAGACCAGGATACTGAGTCGGGCTCATCATTTAGAGGTCTTTTTCTTGCCTCGCATACTACCCACTTCCATTGTTCCTCCAACTCACCAAAAGGCCTACGCCTAAAGGTAAGTTCATAGTTATTTTCTACAGAAGAGGCGATAGTGCAATCTTGGTTCTGACAAATGTCAAATAGAACAGGGAAGCGATCTCGTAAAATACTATCATCTAACCATGGGTCATGCCAGACCCTAGCCAAATCCCCACTATTGATGTTAATTCTCCTCCCAGCCATATAAGTTTCCTTGACTTTCATGATGGCTTTCCAGCAAGGGGAATCAGAGAAACGGCTGCAGATATTCACAACAGTTTTGTTCCTGAAGTATCTTGCACGGATAATACGTTGCCATAGCTCATCACTAGTTTCGAGCTTCCACCACCATTTCACAAGGAGACTGATGTTCTGCTTATGCAGATCCTTTATACCCAAACCTCCATTTTTTTAGATCGACAAATCCTGGCCCATCTGACCATATGGTAAGCATGTTTCTTATTCTTCCTCCTCCAAAAGAAGCGCCTATTATGTTTATTCATTTTTTCAATAAAGGTTTTGTTAAAGAGAAACATGGACATCAAGTATGATGGAACTCCATCAAGACTAGAGTCCAATAATGTTAGTCTAGCCCCAGAGGATGCTGCATAGGCCACCCATGCATCCATCTTTTTGATCATCTTAACATCCATGAAGTCCAACTCAATGTTCTTAAGAGTGGAATATGTGGCTGGCACCCCCAGGTATCTCATACGTAAAGTGCCCACCCGATAACCAAACATCTTTGCATATAGAAAGTCAGTTTTATAGTTTTATTATCCCCTCCAATAACAAATACTTCACTTTTTTCAAGTTAATTTTCAACCCTGACATAAGCTCGAACAGATATAGCAACAATTTGACATTGACGGCCTTCTCTATGTCATGCTCGAAACATAGAACTGTGTCATTAGCGTATTGGAGGATACCCACCCCTTCCTCAATCAGATCAGAGGCCAATCCTTTGATGAGATCATTTTTTTAGCAGCAAGTACCATCTTAGTCAAGCACTCAGCTGCAAGGTTAACTGGCCAGTAAACCTGCAGACAGCTGCAGCTAACAACGGCAAACTAAAGTATTAGGGCATCTCCAACTCCGATCCTCAAACCCCCCGCAACCATTCGGACCGTGTTGTCCGGACCATGGAAGTTATCCAACGTGGTCCTGTATTGCTCCACGACATTGTCCGGACGCGTTTTCTTCCGCAAACCGGAGACAAACGTGGGAAAGTTTGAGGGAGTCCGCACCGATCCCATGTCCGCTTCTGAGCGCCTTCCCCACCAAAAACCCCTCCCCCTCCCATGCATTTTCGTCCAGCGCCCGGATTCATGCCCAACCAGAGTAGATGCGATCGGTTGCTGGCGCTGACATTGATGCGGCGCGCCAGCCGAGAGAGCGCCGCATGCGCTGCCTCATGATGCAGGCGACTGCCGCATGTTCAAACGGCACGATGGCCGCACGTCTGTCTGCCGTGCGCATTGATGGCACGCGGTTGCCAAGGCGTCTCCTCCGACGCCACCCGTCCGTCCCTCTGCCACCCACCGGTGCAATATAAACTGCTGCCCTGGCCATAGCCACAGTCATCCCTCTCCACACCATGGATCCCTCCGCCGCCAAAGATCTCTGGGACGGGCTGATATCGGAGAAGAAGAAGGAGATGGACGCCATTGCTGCCGACTGGCAGGCCAGTAAGAGGCCGGAGGACGCCTCCGACGGCGACGTGCAAACGGAGGATGCTTCCGATGACGAGCCAACGCCACCCTCCTCTTCCTCCATGGAACCCTCCTCCTACTCTCCACCCTCGCCAATGCATTGCACCATTACCATTGGCGAGGCTCGTGCCCATTATATGGACATAGTGCGGGAGAGAGGGAGGAGCAGTTTCGGGAGACGCAAGCCGATGCCAACTACAGCCACAACCTCCTCCAAGAGCATCTGCAAGCGGAGGAGCTGGTCGCCGCTGGTAGAGCATTCGCCCCGGAAGCGGACCTGGCAGAGCAAGAGGCGATGCTCGAGTCATACCGCTCCGCTCGCGAGATCCGCCTCACCTGCTGGCGATATCAGTAGTGGGTAGCGGCCGCCGGCAAGGAGTGCGACAACGAGGCGGGCGAGGCGTTGTTCGGCGAGATCGACAAGGAGGACATCATCAAGGTCGCGCCCCGACGCCATGACCACGAAGAAGCCAACACGTCCGCAGACGCCGCTGGCAGCGAGGAAGAGTAGTGCACGGTAGGTCGCCGCCACTCTTTTCCCAGGAAGGCCACCGCTCCTCCCCTCCCGTAGACGCCAAGGTTGGTGGACTGAGCATCTTCGGCCGATTAGTCGCTTGGCGGCAATGTGGAGGCGGACAGCTTCCCAGGTCTGGAGGTAGAGTTATGGAGGCAGAACTGGAGAGCGCCGAGGCGGAGCTGGAAAAGGCGAAGCTCCGGTTCTCTTGGTTCATGGCTGCACAAGGGGAATGGGCGCCAGCGACCATTTTGACCTAGCCGGACGAGCTCCGCTTAGTTGATGTAAATGTAATGAAATCCGTCAAGTTTAAATGAAATCCGTCATGTTTATATGAAATCCGATCGAATTTCGTCCGGTTAGTTTGAGTTGTTGTCAAAATGTATGCGGCTAGCATTGGATGTTGTCCTCTCGCATCTGTGTCCATGTACGAAGGTGGGATGTTTTTTGCGGGTTACCGTTTGAGATGCCCTTGGTGACTTAAAACATCTTATATTTGTTTACGGAGGGAGTACGAGTTGGCTACTGCTACTTCTTGAGCTTGCGTTGGATTTTCCCTCAAAGAGGAAAGAGTGATGCAGCAAAGTAGAGATAAGTATTTCCCTCAGTTAAGAACCAATGTATCAATCCAATAGGAGATACATGCAAGTCTCCAATCTATGTACCTGCACAAACAATCAAACACTTGCACCCAACACGATAAAAGGGTTGTCAATCCCTTCACAGTCACTTGCAAAGGTGAGATATGATAGAGATAGATATAAAAGATTAATAAAACATAAAACAAAGTAAAGGTAAATAAATTGCAGCGAGGTATTTTTTTTGGTTTATAGATCTGACAATATATAATGCAAAATAGACCCGGGGGCCATAGGTTTCACTAGAGACTTCTCTCTTGAAGGAAAATAATATGGTGGGTGTGTTGGGGAACGCCGTATTTCAAAAAAATTCCTACGATCACGCAAGATCTATCTAGGAGATGCATAGCAACGAGAGGGGGAGAGTATGTCTACGTACCCTCATAGACCGAAAGCGGAAGCGTTAAGTAATGCGGTTGATGTAGTCGAACGTCTTCGCGATCCAACCGATCAAGTACTGAATGCACGGCACCTCCGCGATCTGCACACGTTCAGCTCGGTGACGTCCCTCATACTCTTGATCCAGTTGAAGCTGAGGGAGAGTTTTGTCGGCACGACGGTGTGATCACGGTGATGATGAAGTTACCGACGTAGGGCTTCTCCTAAGCACTACAATGATATGACTGAGGTGGAAATCTGTGGAGGGGGGCACCACACACGGCTAAGACAGCTGTCAACTTGTGTGTCTATGGGGTGCCCCCTCCCCCGTATATAAAGGAGTGGAGGAGGGGAGGGACGACCCTCTCTATGGCGCACCCCAAGGGGGATTCCTACTCCTAGTAGGAGTAGGTTTCCCCCTTTTCCCTAGTTGGAGTAGGAGAAGAAGGAAAAGGGAGAAAGAGAGAAGGAAAGGGGGGCTGACACCCTCCCCAATTTGGATTGGGCTTGGGAGGGCACTTGGCCGCCTCCTCCTCTCTCCCACTATGGCCCATTAAGGCCCATTGACTCCCCGGGGGGTTCCAGTAACCCCCCGGTACTCCGGTAATTGCTCGAACTTATCTGAAACCATTCCGGTGTCCAAACATAGCCTTCCAATATATCAATCTTTATGTCTCGACCATTTTGAGACTCCTCGTCATGTCCGTGATCACATCCGGGACTCCGAACTACCTTTGGTACATCAAAACACATAAACTCATAATACCGATCGTCATCGAACGTTAAGTGTGCAGACCCTATGAGTTCAAGAACTATGTAGATATGACCGAGACTCATCTCCGGTCAATAACCAATAGCGAAACCTAGATGCTCATATTGGTTCCTACATATTCTACGAAGATCTTTATCGATCAAATCGCAAACAACATACGTTGTTCCCTTTGTCATCGGTGTGTTACTTGCCCGAGATTCGATCGTCGGTATCATCATACCTAGTTCAATCTCGTTACCGGCAAGTCTCTTTACTCGTTCCATAATGCATCATCTCGTAACTAACTCATTAGTCACACTGCTTGTAAGGCTTATAGTGATGTGCATTACCGAGAGGGCCCAGAGATACCTCTTCGACAATTGGAGTGACAAATCCTAATCTCGGTCTATGCCAACTCAACAAACACCATCGGAGACACTTGTAGAGTATCTCTATAATCACCCAGTTACGTTGTGACGTTTGATAGCACACTAAGTGTTCCTCCAGTATTCGGGAGTTGCATAATCTCATAGTTATAGGAACATGTATAAGTTATGAAGAAAGCAATATCAACAAACTAAACGATGATAGTGCTAAGCTAACGGATGGGTCAAGTCAATCACATCATTCTCTAATGATGTGATCCTATTCATCAAATGACAACTCTTGTCCATGGCTAGGAAACTTAACCATCTTTAATTAACGAGCTAGTCAAGTAGAGGCATACTAGTGACACTCTGGTTGTCTGTGTATTCACACATGTACTAAGTTTCCGGTTAATACAATTCTAGCATGAATAATAAACATTTATCATGATATAAGGAAATATAAATAACAACTTTATTATTGCCTCTGGGGCATATTTCCTTCAGTCTCCCACTTGCACTAGAGTCAATAATCTAGATTACATTGTAATGATTCTAACACCCATGGAGTCTTGGTGTTGATCATGTTTTGCTCGTGCGAGAAGCTTAGTCAATGGGTCTGCAACATTCAGATCCATATGTATCTTGCAAATCTCTATGTCTCCCTCCTTGACTTGATCGCAGATGGAATTGAAGTGTCTCTTGATGTGCTTGGTTCTCTTGTGAAATATGGATTCCTTTGCCAAGGCAATTGCACCAGTATTGTCACAAAAGATTTTCATTGGACCCGATGCACTAGGTATGACACCTAGATCGGATATGAACTCCTTCATCCAGACTCCTTCATTTGCTGCTTCCGAAGCAGCTATGTATTCCGCTTCACACGTAGATCCCGCCACAACGCTCTGCTTGGAACTACACCAACTGATAGCTCCACCATTCAATAAAAATACGTATCCGGTTTGTGACTTAGAGTCATCCGGATCAGTGTCAAAGCTTGCATCGACGTAACCGTTTACGACGAGCTCTTTGTCACCTCCATAAACGAGAAACATATCCTTAGTCCTTTTCAGGTATTTCAGGATGTTCTTGACCGTTGTCCAGTGATCCACTCCTGGATTACTTTCATACCTCCCTGCTAAACTAATAGCAAGGCACACATCAGGTCTGGTACACAGCATTGCATACATGATAGAACCTATGGCTGAAGCATAGGGAATGACTTTCATTTTCTCTCTTTCTTCTGCAGTGGTCGGGTATTGAGTCTGACTCAACTTTACACCTTGTAACACAGGCAAGAACCCTTTCTTTGCTTGATCCATTTTGAATTTCTTCAAAACTTTATCAAGGTATGTGATTTGTGAAAGTCCAATTTAGCGTCTCTATAGATCTTGATGCCCAATATATAAGCAGCTTCACCGAGGTCTTTCATTGAAAAATTCTTATTCAAGTATCCTTTTATGCTATTCAGAAATTCAGTATCATTTCCGACCAACAATATGTCATCCACATATAATATCAGAAATGCTACATAGCTACTACTCACTTTCTTGTAAATACAGGCTTCTCCAAAAGTCTGTGTAAAACCATATGCTTTGATCACACTATCAAAGCATATATTCCAACTCCGAGAGGCTTGCACCAGTCCATAAATGGATCGCTGGAGCTTGCACATTTTGTTAGCACTTTTTGGATCAACAAAACCTTCTGGTTGCATCATATACAACTCTTCTTTAAGATATCCATTAAGGAATACAGTTTTTATATCCATTTGCCAAATTTCATAATCACAAAATGTGGCAATTGCTAACATGATTCGGACAGACTTAAGCATCACTACGGGTGAGAAGGTCTCATCATAGTCAACTCCTTGAACTTGTCGAAAACCTTTCGCAACAAGTCAAGCTTTGTAGACAGTAATGTTACCGTCAGCATTAGTCTTCTTCTTGAAGATCCATTTATTCTCTATGGCTTGTGTCGTGGTTCTAAGTCTGACAGTAGAATGGGGGGTAGGAATGTAGAGGCAAGATCCTAGCTATGGAGGAGTTGTACACGCAGGTTTAACGAGTTCAGGCCCTTCTTAGAGGAAGTAATAGCCCTACGTCTCGAAGCCCGGAGGAGGTCGACTGGATTATGAGCGTGTGTGTTACAGGGGGTGCGAACCCTTGTCCCAGAGGAGGGGGGTGGCTTATATAGAGTGCGCCAGGACCCTAGCTCCCCTCCATTACATAGGATTCAATGTACATAAAGGGGTGGCATTACATGTAACACCTGTATTGAAGTGCTACAGATGATCATTAAATATATGAGTAAATACCCGACCGTTGCTGCGTAGAGCGGCTTTAGGTCTTCTTATATGTCGAGTGGTTTCATGGTCGAGTGACCTGGATAAAGAGATATCTCCGAGTGAATGGTAGGTTGAGTGGACTTCACTCGACACCTTTGCTGGATCCCTTCTTCTGATTCTTGAACTTCTTTTGTTCTTAGGACAAGGACCTTAGGTAGGATGTATAGGTCAGGCCTATTACCCTACCCCAGGTTCGTGTCCTCATCATTAGCCCCCGAATGGATCGAGGTTTGAGTGAAAAAAGAAGGATGAGTTGACCTTGCTTCTGCTCTGGCTTTGCCTTGTCTTCATCTCACGGTGGAGGCCAGTTGTCAGAACTTCGGCTTCGTTTCAGTCGCCTTGATCGATTCAGAAATTGCCGACTGGCTTATACAATGACATCTGTCAAGTGACATCTTTGATATGAAATCTTTGGCGTAATCGGTTGTAGAGGATCCCGGATTTCACGGGATTCAAAATTTTGGTGGAAGTGCGCCAGGCGGAGCGCTCCGTGGTAAGTGGGGTAGATAAATAGGACGTTTCGATTTCTGCGCCACCTTTTTCGCCACGTATCTCGTGTGCAACTGTTGGGGGGATTTGACAGGATCGCTCGGGCCCACGCGTCAGCCACTCGGTAGCAGGCCTTTAAAAGCGGCGAGGCCGAGGCATTTGCACTGTGCGCGTCCATTTCCCTTCTTCTTCCCCTCGCATCTCCACTCCGTCCAGCCCAACCGCTCTCATGCCGCAGCTCCGCCGCTATGGGGAAGGACAAAACGGCGGCGCTAGAGCGTGCGAAGAAGGCGACGGGGGCGGCGAAGAACAAGAAGATGAATCGAGGGTCTTCATCGCGCTCGGGGCTGCCGTGGGGTTGGATCCAAGGAGATTGGATCCGATCTTCGCTATGGCAGGAGGACTTGGATGATATGGCAGAGTTAGGGTTGATCGTCCATAAATCTGCGCGTCTGCCGAGGGGGGAGGCGGAGCCGCAGCCGCGACCGGGTGAGTGTGTTCTGCTCGCCACCCATGTCGACCGCGGCTTCTCGCTTCCACCACACCCCTTCTTTCGAAGTTTCCTGAATTTCTTTGGTGCCCAACTCCACCATTTTACTCCCAATACCATCACATATCTTGCTGCATTTGTCTCCATGTGTGAGAATTTCCTGGGGTGCCGACCGCACTGGGGTCTTTTCAAGCACATTTTTACCATCTGATCCCAAACTGTGAAGAAAGCGAAGTCGAACGATGAGAAGACCCACGTTATTCAGATGTGTGGGGGTCTGGGCATTCAGAAGAGGAAAAGGAGTTCTTCTCCCCTGATGACACTTCCTGAGTCGGTCAGGGGCTGGCAGTCGACCTGGTTCTACTGCCAGGATATCATGACCCCAGGCCAGTCGACCGGGCTCCTCCCTTTCTCTTTTGACCGCATTCAAACTCCATCTTCATTGAAAGTGACCGGTGCGGAGAAGGCAGAGACAAGCATGCTAGTCGAGAGAGTAGTCCAACTGATCAACCAAGGTGTCACCGGTATGGATCTGCTCGAGGTGTTCCTTAGTCGGCGGATCCAACCTCTCCAAGCTCGCGAGCACTCCATGTGGATGTACTCCGGGGCTGGCGACACTGCTCGGGTTCATCCGGAGGAGGTGGAGGCCAAAACAGTGGCCGAGTGGTTGATGGGTATCACCGGTAACAAGGACAACCCCAGAGGTGCTAGGAGAGTCGACCCCTTCAGCAACAACAACCTGCCAGATAAGGTCTGGTCATCATAACTGAGTTTTTGAACGTATTTTCCGACTGACTATTGATCCGACTGACTTATGATCGGTCCCTTGTTTCGCAGATCTACACGGAGATGTATTCAATGCCCAATGGTGAACAAGCTCTGGAGCAATACCACGAGGGCGAGGACAGTGCCGAGGAGAGCGGCGAGTGGGAGTTCTCTATTGATGATGATGAAGACGAGAGCGACGAGTCGGACGATGAGGAAGTGGCCGACTCACCGCCTCGTTCTGAACGTCGATCGAAGCTGCGCCATGATCCCGCGAGCAAGCGTGGCAAAGCTGTGGCGTCGAATGATCCATCTCACAAGCGCGCCCGGTCCTCGACTCCAGAATTGACTGAGAAGGTCACCAAGCAGCCGAAAATTAATCCTTCAAAGGCTCAGAAGACCTTGCCTAGAATCAAGATGGACGTCTCGGTTGCCTCTGGGTAAACGTTCTTCTCGTATTTACTTGTTTCGACTAGTTTTTCTTGTTCTGACCGAGTGGATGATGAACCTGTATAGCCCGACCTCTGTTGCGACTGATATGGATATTGACAAGACTCCAGCCGACGAGGAAGTTGACGACACCGTCACCTCCAAAGCCAGTAAGTCTACCTGATTCGAATTCATTAGGTCGACAGATCGGTTTGTCAATTATCCTTATGGCTTTCTCTGTTTATTGCAGTTCCACGAGACGTTGTTGTGCTCCCGGACGATGAAGAAGGAGTACCGCTGAGAGGGAGGAGGAGGAAGGACAAGGAACTGGGCGAGAAGGCGCCTGAAGTCCAGGTTGTTCAGTCGACTGTGAAGCCTGGGACGACGGTCGAGCGATCGACGGATCCGGCTCAAACCAACGTCACCTTCGCCATTCCTCTGTCGACTGATTTCCCCTCAGGATCAGCTGCTCAGACTTCTGCTGCACCGATACAACTGTTTGCCTCAGATCCGGCGGCTGCTTTGATTGTTCTGCCTTCATCACTTTTTATTGCATATCAAACTCCGGACGGTCCACCGACTGCTGCCAAGGAAGCTCTTCTTCAGTTGAATCTTGTGATGGGGCAAACGAAAGTGCTGCATGAGGCTAGTCAGATAGCCTTCATCGCCGGAGCTGCTCTGCAGGCCAATGTCCAGGTTAGTTGATTTTTTGATCGACCATATTTCTTGTCTGATCACCCAGTGGGTGTACCTACTGGGGTGTGACTGTTTTGAAATTGTATGTCTATTTGTGTCGATTCAAGCTGAATCTTTGCACTAGTGGGGGCACGCTGAGTGCACCCACTGGGTGTAGTCCCCGAGACCAGAGTTGACTGCGGGCAGTCGACTTGGTCTGAGAATAGGAACTTTTTTTTGCAACTCGAACTGGTCAGGCCACGCGGAGTGGAACCAAAACTAGTGGGGGCATGCTGAGTGCACCCACTGGGTGTAGTCCCCGAGACCATAGTTGACTGCGGGCAGTCGACTGTGGTCTGAGAATCTGAACCTCTCTCTCTCTTTTTACAAAACCAGTGAGGGCACGCTAAGTGCACCCACTGGGTGTAGTCCCCGAGACTGCCATTGAATGTTTGATTCGGTGGTAGTCTTAGAATAGTTATCATTGTGATGTCTTTTATCTCTGTCGACTGATATGGCTTTAACTGCAGAAATCTTGTGATCTTGGGGCTCAGCTTTCTGCAATGAACAAACAGCAAATCATCCTCAACCTTGATCTGGAATTGGCCAAGAAGAATCTTAAGACCGCTCGTGATGAAGTAGCTGCCATGGGAGGTAACCAATCGCTAACTATATATCCCACTGCTAGCACTTTTCCTTTCCATTTTTTGAACCGAGTGACTCCACTCGAGCAGATGTACGTAGTGAAAATCGCCAACTCCAAGCCCGTCTGAAGAGTGTTGTTTCTTTAGAGAAAATGAAGCAGGCTTTGGAGAAGAAGGATCTGGATCTTGCTTCACCACAGAAGGAGGCGCGCGATAAAACAACACTTGCTGACAAGAAGCTTGCTTCAGTCGGCAAGTTAGAAGAAGAAAACTCGAAGCTGAAGACTGCTGTTTCCGACGCCAATCGGGAGGTTGACAACTAAAGAAGGACAAGGAAAAACTGACCGATGAGCTTGGGGGTCTCAAGGCCAAGAATGGCGAACTGGAGTCTTATCTGGGCCAGCTTGCTGCAAAGCTGGTTTTGAAACTTGAAGGTACTGATTAATCTGTCTTATTTCTGTCGACTGCCAAGTCTAATTATACCGTCGACTCACCATTCACTCGACTGTGCAGAATTTTGTCAAGACTTTGAAGCAGAAACTGGGCAGGTCGAGACGGGTCTTGATCCCATAAACTGTCCAGTCAAGGATGATGTTGCGATGAACGTGTTGCGGTTGGAATCTCGTATGGACAGTGCGATTGCTTATCTTGCCCGCCTGAAAGCTGTGATGACTCGGGTTGATGCTGAACTCTGGCCTCAGGCGGAACTGTCTCAAGACCTGGAGTCCTTGATGACTCGACTGAATCAAATCCCCGAGCGTGTGCAAGAATGGAAGAATTCATATGCTCACTGTGGTGCTGATGTCGCATTGTCTTTGGTGCGAGTGCACTGCAAGGACATCAGAGAAGACAAGTTGGCGGAACTCAAGGTTGCTAACACGAAGAGGCACACTTTCCAGTCTTTCATGGATACCTTCCTTGAGGCCGCCACTCGCATTGCAAACAACATTGACCTTGACAGTTTCTGCGACCCAGCCAGTCCTTCTCCTGATGCGTGACCAAAAAACATTATGCCTCACTTTTATTTGCCTCGGAATGCCGAGTGATTATGTAACCGTTAAACTCCTTCAGGCTTGATGCTCGAGTACTTTTGATCCGTTGTCCGGTACTTTAGGATTTATCCGAACTTGGTTTATTTCCGAATATGCTTGCATTTGCCTTCAAGTGGACTTTGTTCTTTGCTCGGAATAATCTTTGTGCTTGAGATGCAGTTCTGAGGTGGTGACTCCAGTCGACCTGCACTTCATCGTCCTTGCGGATAGGGACGGAGCACACGGTGCAGTCGACCAGCACCTCGTCGTCCTTGCGGATAGGGATGGAGTGCACATTGTACTTGTGGCGTAGCTCCGAAGGAGAAGGTTGCAGTCGACCTGCACCTCGTCGTCCTTGCGGATAGGGATGGAGCGCACATTGTACTTGTGGCGTAGTTCCGAAGGAGAAGGTTGCAGTCGACCTGCACCTCGCCGTCCTTGCGGATAGGGATGTGTTTCGAACTTAGGCGAGTACTGGACTGCAGCTAAGCCCCCGAGTGGGGGGTTGCTCTCCACTCGGTAGGATTTTTCAAACTTAGGCGAGTACTAGACTACAACTAAGCCCCCGAGTGGGAGTATTGCTCACCACTCGGTAGGATTTTTCAAACTTAGGCGAGTACTAGACTACAGCTAAGCCCCCGAGTGGGAGGGTTGCTCTCCACTCGGTAGGATTTTTTCAAACTTAGGCGAGTAC
>NC_041392.1:562561820-562618751 GCF_002162155.2 Triticum dicoccoides | reverse complement strand
CGAGTGGGAGACTGGTTCACCACTCGGTATGATTTTTTCAAACTTGGGCGAGTACTGGACTGCAGCTAAGCCTCCGAGTGGGAGACTGGCTCACCACTCGGTAGGATTTTTTTAAACTTAGGCGAGTACTGGACTGCAGCTAAGCCTCTGAGTGGGAGACTGGCTCACCACTCGGTAGGATTTTTTTCAAACTTAGGCGAGTACTGGACTGCAGCTAAGCCTTCGAGTGAGAGACTGGCTCATCACTCAGTAGGATTTTGAAAACTTAGGCGAAACGGGTTCGCAGCTAAGCCCCCGAGTGGGAGGCTGGCTCACTACTCGATAGGATTTTATTTCGAACTTAGGCGAAACGGATTCGCGGCTAAGTCACCCACTAGGGGTTTTCAAACATAAACAAAAGCAACAACAATCGTGCCAGAGGACTATAAAGCTCTTGTCGTTGGTAAACAAATTACAACGGTATTTCTTACTAAATTTTATTCGAACGAATACTTAAGTATAAAAGGGGCGGAGCAGCTCCGTGTTCCAAGCTCGTGGCTCGTCCTTCTTGTGCTCGACACTATAAAGGTGGTATGCTTCATTGTGGAGCACTCTGGTGATAATGAAAGGGCCTTCCCAAGCTGGGGCAAGCTTGTGTGGTTTCTGCTGATCCACTCGAAGAACCAAGTCACCCTCTTGAAAGGCTCGACCCTTCACGTGTCTAGCGTGGAATCGACGCAAGTCTTGTTGATAAATGGTCGACCGGATCAAGGCCATCTCTCTTTCCTCCTCTAAGAGGTCGACTGCATCTTGCCAAGCTTGTTCTGCTTCATCTTCATAGAAGAGCTCAACTCGTGGAGCATTATGAAGCAAGTCACTTGGTAGAACAGCTTCAGCTCCATAGACCAAGAAGAATGGAGTTCGACCAGTCGACCGATTAGGAGTTGTCCTCAATCCCCAGAGAACTGATGGAAGTTCATCAACCCAGGCGCCCGCTGCGTGCTTGAGATGTCGCATCAGTCGGGGTTTCAGTTCTTTGAGAATCAGGCCGTTTTCTCTTTCTGCTTGTCCATTCGACTAGGGATGGGCGACTGAAGTGTAGTCAACTTGTGTGCCTTGTGAGGCGCAGAAGGTTCTGAGCTCATCAGAATCGAAGTTTGATCCGTTGTCAGTGATGATGCTGTGAGGAACCCCATATCTGAAAATCAACTCTCTCATGAAGCTGATAGCAGTACTAGCTTCAAGATTCTTAATAGGCTTGGCTTTGATCCATTTGGTAAACTTGTCGACTGCTACAAGCACATGAGTGAAGCCGCTCTACCAGTCCTCAATGGACCAACCATGTCCAATCCCCAAACAGCAAAGGGCCAGACGAGTGGGATGGTCTTCAGGGTTGATGCAGGTTTGTGCGACATTTTGGAGTAGAACTGGCAGCCTTCACATCTGTCGACTATCTCTTTCGCCATTTCATTTGCTGGTGGCCAATAAAATCCAGCTCGGTATGCTTTAGCCACAATGGTCTGAGAGGACACATGGTGACCACAGGTCCTCGAATGGATGTCGTGGAGGATCACTCGGCCTTCTTCTGGTGTTATGCATTTCTGGCTAACCCCAGTTGCACTTTCTCTGAACAGTTGTCCTCTTATTACAGTAAAGGCCTTGGATCAATGGACGATCTGTTGAGCCTCTTCTTCGTCTTCTGGGAGCTCTTTCCTAAGGATATATGCAATGTATGGTACTGTCCAGTCAGGGGTTATGACCAACACCTCCATGATCAAGTCGACCACGGCTGGGACCTCGACTTCAGTCGAATCTGTGGCACTCTTAGGCTGTGGGGGTTCTTCATTGAAGGGATCTTCTTGAACTGAAGGTGCATGAATATGCTCCAGGAACACATTACTGGGAATGGCTTCTCTCTTGGAGCCTATCTTTGCTAAATCATCTGCTGCTTGGTTTTTTAGTCAGGGGATATGATGGAGCTCTAACCCCTCAAACTTCTTTTCCAACTTTCTCACTGCGTTGCAGTAACCAGTCATGGCTGGGCTTCTGACGTCCCACTCCTTCATCACTTGATTGACTACCAAATCTGAGTCGCCATAGACCATGAGGCGGCGGACGCCAAGTGAAATGGCCATACGCAACCCATACAAGAGTGCTTCATATTCTGCTTCGTTATTGGAAGAATCAAAGTGAATCTGGAGGACATATTTGAGCTTGTCTCCTTGGGGGGATATCAGTACTACCCCAGCACTGGAACCATTCAGCATCCTGGAACCATCAAAGAACATGGTCCAATGCTCCGAGTGTACTTGAGTCGGCAGTTGTTGTTCTATCCACTCGGTGAGGAAATCTGCTATTGCTTGGTACTTGATAGCTTTCTTTGCCTCGAACTTGATATCTAAGGGAAGGAGTTCAATCGCCCACTTTGCCACTCGACCGGTTGCATCTCTATTGTTCAGAATCTCTGATAATGGAGCGTCGCTGACGACTGTAATGGAGTGATCAGAGTAGTAATGTGCAACCTTCTTCATGGTCATATAGATCCCATAAACAAGCTTCTGATAATGTGGATATCTTTGCTTTGATGGAGTCAAAACTTCAGAAACATAGTATACTGGGCACTGAATTTTGTAAGCTTTTCCTTCTTCTTCCCGCTCGACCATAAGTACTGTACTGATGACTTGTCCAGTGGCTGCGATGTAAAGCAGTAAAGGCTCTTTGCTGATTGGGGAAGCAAGCACCGGCTGGGTGGAAAGTAGGGCTTTAAGCTCTGCAAATGTTGCATCAGCTTCAGGAGTCCACTCGAACTTATCTGACTTCTTCATCAGTCGGTAAAGAGGCAGTGCCTTTTCACCGAGGCGAGAAATGAATCGACTTTGGGTGGCCAAACAACCAGTAAGCTTCTGGACATCATGCACATGCACAGGGCATTTCATCCGGAGTATGGCACCCACTTTCTCTGGGTTAGCGTCGATCCCTCGTTCGGAAACGAGAAAACCGAGTAATTTTCCGCTTGGAACTCCAAATGTGCACTTTGATGGATTAAGCTTGATATAATACCTTCTGAGGTTGGCAAAGGTTTCAGCAAGGTCAGCCAGCAGGTCGGAACCGTGACTTGACCACAATGGCATCCATGTATGCTTCCACATTCCGACTGATCTGAGTGAGCAGGCACTTCTGAATCATCTGCATGAATGTGGCTCCAGCGTTCTTCAAACCGAATGGCATAGTGACATAACAGAAGCATCCAAATGGGGTGATGAAAGCTATTTTTATCTCATCGGGTCCATACAGACGGATCTGATGGTACCCAGAATAAGCGTCCAAAAAGGACAAACGCTCGCACCCCGCAGTCGAGTCGACTATTTGGTCGATGCGAGGGAGAGGAAAGTGATCTTTCGGGCAGGCCCGATTGATATGTTTGAAGTCGATGCACATGCAAAGTGAATCGTCCTTCTTTGGGACCATGACAACATTAGCTAACCACTCGGAGTGGTAAATCTCTCGGATAAACTCAGCTGCCAGAAGCCGAGCCACTTCTTCACCGATTGCCTTCCTCTTCTGTACGGCGGACCGTCGAAGATGTTCTTTGACTGGTTTCACTTTTGGGTCAACTCGCAAATGATGCTCAGCCAGTCCCCTGGGAACACCCGGCATGTCAGAAGGTTTCCATGCAAAGATGTCCCAGTTCTCACGGAGGAACTGGATGAGCGCTTCTTCCTATTTGGAGTCGAGTGTTGTTGAAATGTGGGTCGGAGCAGCATTGGGATCAGTTGGGTGAACGTGAATCGGTTTCGTTTCACCGGACGACTGAAATGTTGAATCTGTGACAGGCTTCTTAGCTCGCAGCAAATCACTCGGATCTGCATTTTTCTGATATTCATGCAATTCCACTACTGCCATCTGCGCATCGGCGATCTTCGAGCCCTTCTGGAAGCATTCTTCTCCCTTATTTTTATTGCCAGTGATAGTGATCACGCCCTTAGGACAAGGCATCTTCAGTTTGAGGTACACATAGCATCGTCGAGCCATAAACGAGCATAAGCTGGCTTGCCCAGAATAGCGTGATAAGCACTCTGGAAATCCACAAGTTCAAATGTCAACTTTTCTTTGCGGTAATTCTTGGAATCACCGAAAACCACGTCGAGAGCAATTTGGCCGAGTGATGCAGCCTTCTTGCCTGGAATGACTCCATGGAAACTCATATCGCTTTCACTAAGTCTGGACATCGGAATGCCCATTCCTTTCAACGTCTCCGCATACAGTATATTCAGGCCACTGCCACCATCCATCCGAACCTTAGTCAATCGGGTGCCTTCGACCACTGGGTCGACCACCAACGCTTGCCTCCCAGGGGTGGCTATGTGCGCTGGGTGAACGTACTGGTCGAATGTAATGGCAGTCTGAGACCACTTCAAATAACTGGGTGTCACCGGGGCGACCATGTTTACTTCTCTGTTGATGACTTTCAATCGACTCTTACTCTCAACATCAGCGAAAATCATCAGAGTGGAATTGACGTGGGGGTAACCATCATCGTCCTCCTCCTCATCCTCAACTTTGTTGGCTTCCTTCTCCTTTTCCTTGGGTTGTTTCTCCCGGAATTGCTGGATTAGGAGTCGACACTGTCGATTGGTATGCTTTGGGTAAATGAAATTACCCTCCTCATCTTTCTTGGTGTGAATGTGGCATGGTAAATCCAGCACATCATTTCCATCTTGATCTTTTACCTTCTTGGGGTTCCATGGTCCTTTAGGTTTCCCCTTGAACTTCCCCTGAGTCACGGCTAAGGCTTCACCAGGAGCGACTGGCTCGGCTTTGCGCTTCTGCTTTCGACTGGAGCTTCCTCCTCCGGTTTCGTGGGCGACTGCTTTGTGCTTACCACTCCGGAGTCGGTCTTCTTCTTCACCATTGGCGTACTTGGTGGCAATCTCCATCATCTGAGTCAGAGTCATATCTCCTGTCCGACCAAATTTCAGATTCAACTCCCGATACTTAACGCCTTCTTTGAAGGCACAAATTTCTTGGTGATCTGACACATTCTCCACTGTGTGGTGCAACGTGATCCATCTCTGGATATAATCCCTCAAAGTTTCATTCGGTTTCTAAACGCAACACTGTAATTCTGTTAACCCTGCTGGCCGCTTGCAAGTACCTTCAAATGTTTTGACAAATACTCAAGCAAGATCTTCCCAAGTATAAATACTACCAGGAGCTAATTGATTCAGCCACGCCCTGGCCGAGCCCTCTAGCATCAAAGGAAGATGCTTCATGGCCAGTTCATCATTGCCGCCACCGATCTGTACAGCCACTCGGTAATCCTCAAGCCAAGTGTCTAGCTTGGACTCACCAGTGAACTTACGGACTCCAGTCGCCAATCTGAAGTTGGGAGGAATCACCGCACACCGATGGCTCTGCTGAAGCACTCTGGGCCTGAGACATGCATTCTACTGCTGGTTGGAAAATCTCTGTCAGGGCCTTCTCTGTGAGCTCTGTTTCTGTTGACCAGACCCTGAACGAGAATAGATCTCGCATCAAAGCTTGGTTCCCTGGGGTCGACTGGAATCCTTCGCCCACTAGTGTGAGGGCGTCTGTCATCCTGCTGCCGAGGCACGTATGATCCACTCCTTAGGGAGGCGTGGGCCCTCGACGACGATCATCGTGATCGAGTCGGTGATCATACTGCTCACGGTTTCTGTACTGATCTCGTCGGTCTCCATGTCCCTCACGCCTCGGGGGCGATCTTGGGCTGTGAGCCGACTGGACTGTGTCTGCAACTACGGATTTGCTGTGAATCCTATTCCGCGAATGAGATACTACTATATTCTGCTCTCCCGCGGCTCGGGGCAAAGCCCGGATCTGCACCAAACCTCGACCAGCTTCTGACTGGGAAGGTTGAATTGACTCCGCTATTCGGGCCGCAGCTGCAAGATTCTGGATTGGAGTTCGGTATACTTGAGTCGGAGGTGGAAAAAGTTAACGTCGACTCGATTCGGGAGCACGCTGCCGAGCACGCTCGTCGAGTGCGCACTGGAGGTTCTCTAGTCGAGTGCGCTCAGCCAAGTTGGCCAGGCGCGCCTCCTCCAAGGCCTGGGCCTCAGGGGTTTCTCCAACGATAGGAGTGTGAAGTGTATCCATGTTCCAACGGCGAAGTTCCTCCCTCCTCTGTGAAGAGAGGGGTTCGGGTCGGTACTCTTCGTGGACACGCGATGGATCGCCGCCACCATCACCTCCGTCTTCACGGGTAAAGCCAGGAGGACTACATGGTCCATTGACCATCAAAACTTCCACCGTGGGGTCGCTGCTGTCGCACTCGGATGCGGTCTCTACGGAGCCAGTCGACAAGTCGAACATGCCATAGAGAGTTTCGTCGGGCTCGATCGCCGCGACCTGGGGGGTGGCCGATTGGTGAGCCACTGCATGTCTCACCCACCGCTGAAGCCTCGACCGACTGGAACATTTGCTCCGGCGGGCTGCAGGGAGGGGGGAAGCTACAGGAGCCGATCGATATTGGGTCGACGGCTGCCGCAGGAGGACGCCGCGGACGCACGCACAGAAGTGCATTGCCCCGCGGACAGGGAGTGCGTCGACGTCGAGTGGGGCCTCCTGAAGCCAAGCGGAGTCATCGGCGACAAACATGAGCGCGCCGAGACGGATCTCGCGGCCCTCAGCCAAACCTCCGCCTGAAACCATGATGAAGGGGATCGAAAAAATTGCAACTTCTCCAACAAATCGCTAAGACACCTGCCCCACGGTGGGCGCCAACTGTCGTGGTTCTAAGTCTGACAGTAGAATGGGGGGTAGGAATGTAGAGGCAAGATCCTAGCTATGGAGGAGTTGTACACGCAGGTTTAACGAGTTCAGGCCCTTCTCAGAGGAAGTAATAGCCCTACGTCTCGAAGCCCGGAGGCGGTCAACTGGATTATGAGCGTGTGTGTTACAGGGGGTGTGCACCCTTGTCCCAGAGGAGGGGGTGGCTTATATAGAGTGCGCCAGGACCCCAGCTCCCCTCCGTTACATAGGATTCAATGTACATAAAGGGGTGGCGTTACAGGTAACGCCTGTATTGAAGTGCTACAAATGATCATTAAATATATGAGTAAATACCCGACCGTTGCTGCGTAGAGCGGCTTTAGGTCTTCTTAAATGTTGAGTGGTTTCATGGTCGAGTGATGATGTCTACTACACAACCTTCTTCTTGTAGACGTTGTTGGGCCTCCAAGTGCAGAGGTTTGTAGGACAGTAGCAAATTTCCCTCAAGTGGATGACCTAAGGTTTATCAATCCGTAGGAGGCGTAGGATGAAGATGGTCTCTCTCAAGCAACCCTGCAACCAAATAACAAAGAGTCTCTGTCCCCAACACACCCAATACAATGGTAAATTGTATAGGTGCACTAGTTCGGCGAAGAGATGGTGATACAAGTGCAATATGGATGGTAGATAAAGGTATTTGTAATCTGAAATTATAAAAACAGCAAGGTAACTAATGATAAAAGTGAGCGTAAACGGTATTGTAATGCGTTGAAACAAGGCCTAGGGTTCATACTTTCACTAGTGTAAGTTCTCTCAACGATAATAACATAATTGGATCATATAATTATCCCTCAACATGCAACAAAGAGTCACTCCAAAGTCACTAATAGTGGAGAACGAACGAAGAGATTATGGTAGGGTACGAAACCACCTCAAAGTTATTCTTTCCAATCAATCCGTTGGGCTATTCCTATAAGTGTCACAAACAGCCCTAGAGTTCGTACTAGAATAACACCTTAAGACACAAATCAACCAAAACCCTAATGTCACCTAGATACTCCAATGTCACCTCAAGTATCCGTGGGTATGATTATACGATATGCATCACACAATCTCAGATTCATCTATTCAACCAACACACAGAACCTCAAAGAGTGCCCCAAAGTTTCTACCGGAGAATCACGACGAAAACGTGTGCCAACCCCTATGCATAGGTTCATGGGCGGAACCTGCAAGTTGGTCACCAAAACATACATCAAGTGAATCACGTGATATCCCATTGTCACCACAGATATCCACGGCAAGACATACATCAAGTGTTCTCAAATCTTTAAAGACTCAATCCGATAAGATAACTTCAAAGGGGAAACTCAATCCATTACAAGAGAGTAGAGGGGGGAAGAAACATCATAGGATCCAAATATAATAGCAAAGCTCGCGATACATCAAGATCGTGCCAAATCAAGAACACGAGAGAGAGAGATCAAACACATAGCTACTGGTACATACCCTCAGCCCCGAGGGAGAACTACTCCCTCCTCGTCATGGAGAGCACCGGGATGATGAAGGTGGCCACCGGAGAAGGATTGCCCCCTCCGGCAGGGTGCCGGAACGGGTCTAGATTGGCTTTCGGTGGCTACGGAGGCTTCTGGCGGTGGAACTCCCGATCTATTGTGCTCTCTGGAAGTTTTAGGATACGTGGGTATATATGGGTGAAAGGAGTACGTCGGTAAACCGAAGGGGGGCCACGAGGCAGGGGCACGCCCCAGGGGGGTGGGCGCGCCCCTACCCTCGTGAGCTCCTCCTTCATCTTCTGACGTAGGGTCCAAGTCTATCTGGTAGGTTTCCTTCCAAAAATAACTTCTCCAGATGATTTCATTCCATTTCGACTCTGTTTGATATTCCTTTTCTTCGAAAAACTGAAATAGGCATAAAACAACAAATCAGGGCTGGGCCTCCGGTTAATAGGTTAGTCCCAAAAATAATATAAAAGTGGAAAATAAAGCCCAATATTTCCCAAAACAGTAGATAGTATAGCATGGAGCAATAAAAAATTATAGATATGTTGGATACGTATCAAGCATCCCCAAGCTTAATTCCTGCTCGTTCTCGAGTAGGTAAATGATAAAAAAGATAATTTTTCATGTGGAATGCTAGTTTGCATAATTTCAATGTAATTCTTCTTACTTGTGATATGAATATTCGGATCCGAAAGATTCAAGACAAAAGTTCATATTGACATAAAAATAATAATACTTCAAGCATACTAACTAAGCAATCATGTCTTCTCAAAATAACATGGCCAAAGAAAGCTATCCCTACAAAATCATATAGTTTGGCTATGCTCTATCTTCACCACACAAAATATTTAAATCATGCACAACCCCGATGACAAGCCAAGCAATTGTTTCATACTTTTGATGTTCTCAAACTTTTTCAATCTTCATGCAATACATGAGCGTGAGCCATGGATATAGCACTATAGGTGGAATAGAGTGGTGGTTGTGGAGAAGAAAAAAAGGGGGAAGATAGTCTCACATCAACTAGGCGTATCAACGGGCTATGGAGATGCCCATCAATATATATCAATGTGAGTGAGTAGGGATTGCCATGCAACGGATGCACTAGAGCTATAAATGTATGAAAGCTCAACAAAAGAAACTAGTGGGTGTGCATCCAACTCGCTTGCTCACGAAGATCTAGGGCATTTTGAGGAAGCCCATCATTGGAATATACAAGCCAAGTTCTATAATGAAAGATTCCCACTAGTATATGAAAGTGACAACATAGGAGACTCTCTATCATGAATATCATGGTGCTACTTTGAAGCACAAGTGTGGTAAAAGGATAGTAGCATTGCCCCTTCTCTCTTTTTCTATCATTTTTTATTTTATTTTTTTATTTGGGCCTTCTCCTTTTATGGCCTCTTTTTTTCTCCTTTATTTTATTTGGGCTTCTTTGGCCTCTTTTATTTATTTATTTTCATCTGGAGTCTCATCCCGACTTGTGGGGGAATCATAGTCTCCATCATCCTTTCCTCACTGGGACAATGCTCTAATAATGATGATCATCACACTTTTATTTTTCTTACAACTCAACAATTACAAGTTGATACTTAGAACAAAATATGACTCTATATGAATGCCTCCAGCGGTGTACCGGGATGTGCAATGATGCATGAGTGACATGTATGAAAGAATTATGAATGGTGGCTTTGCCACAAATACGATGTCGACTATATGATCATGCAAAGCAGTATAAAAATGATGAAGCATGTCATAATAACAGAACGGTGGAAAGTTGCATGGCAATATATCTCGGAATGGCTATGGAAATGCCATAATAGGTAGGTATGGTGGTTGTTTTTAGGAATATATATGGTGGGTTTATGGTACCGGCAAAAGTTCCGCGGTACTAGAGAGGCTAGCAATGGTGGAAGGGTGAGAGTGCGTATAATCCATGGACTCAACATTAGTCATAAAGAACTCACATACTTATTGCAAAAATCTATTAGTTAGCGAAACAAAGTACTACGCGCATGCTCCTAGGGGGATAGATTGGTAGGAAAAGACCATCGCTCGTCCCCGACCGCCACTCATAAGGAAGGCAATCAATAAATAAATCATGCTCCGACTTCATCACACAACGGTTCACCATACGTGCATACTACAGGAATCACAAACTTCAAAACAAGTATCTCTCAAATTCACAACTACTCAACTAGCATGACTCTAATATCACCATCTCCATATCTCAAAACAATTATCAAGTATCAAACTTCTCATAGTATTCAACACACTCATAAGAGAATTTTCTTATTCTTGAATACCTAGCATATTAGGATTTTAAGCAAATTACCATGCTATTTAAGATTCTCAAAATAATATAAGTGAAGCATGAGAGTTAATCTATTTCTTCAAAATAAAACTACCACCGTGCTCTAAAAGATATAAGTGAAGGACTAGAGCAAATGACAAACTACTCTGAAAGATATAAGTGAAGATCAATGAGTAGTCGAATAATTATGCAACTATGTGAAGACTCTCTAACATTTAATAATTTCATATCTTGGTATTCTTCAAACAGCAATCAAAGCAAAATAAAATTACATCTAAGAATAGCAAACATCATGTGAAGAAGCAAAAACTTAGGATCAACCGAAACTAACTGATAGTTGTTGAAGAAGAAAGGTGGGATGCCAACCGGGGCATCCCCAAGCTTAGATGATTGAGACTTCTTGAAATATTATCTTGGGGTGCCTTGGGCATCCCCAAGCTTGAGCTTTTGTGTCTCCTTAATTCCTCTCATATCATGGTCTCCCTAAATCTCAAAAGCTTCATCCACACAAAACTCAACAAGGACTCGTGAGATAAGTTAGTATAAACCATTGCAAAAACCTTATCATACCCTACTGTATCAAATCACTAAAATTATTATTCAACATTGCATACTAAATGCCTCTTCATATTTAATAGTCCTATCCTCAAATAGAATCATTAAAGAAGCAAACATATGCAAACAATGCAAACATAACAGCAATCTGCCTAAACAGGATAGTCTGTAAAGAATGCAGCAACATCCATTCTTCCCTAGCTCCAAAAATTATTAAAGAAAACTCCCACTGTAGTAAATTTATCAGATCTTAATATGCAAAAGGTTTCAACATTTTATCACATTCTGACTTTTCTAGGGAATTATTCCAACAGCGGTAAACTTTCTGTTTTCAAACAGCAACATGAAGACTTGTAACATAGGCATAGTAAAGACTATTAATGCCACTTTTATTGAAATAAAAGATGCAAAACATTGTTCTAAATAACAGCAAGCAAATCCTAATAAATTTCCGCTCCAAGCAAAACACATATCATGTGGCGAATAAAAATATAGCTCCAAGTAAAGTTACCGATGAACGAAGACGAAAGAGGGGATGCCTTCCGGGGCATCCCCAAGCTTAGGCTCTTGGCTATCCTTGAATATTACCTTGGGTTGCCTTGGGAATCCCCAAGATTAGGCTCTTTCCACTCCTTATTCCATAGTCCACCGAATCCTTACCCAAAACTTGAAAACTTCACAACACAAAACTTAAAGTAGAAAACTCATAAGTTCCGTTAGTATAAGAAAATAAATCACCACTTCAAGGTACTGTAATGAACTCATCCTTAATTTATATTGGTGTTAAACCTACTGTATTTCAACTTCTCTATGGTTTATAAACTATTTTACTAGCCATAGATTCGTCAAAATAAGTAAACAACACATGAAAAACAGAATCTGTCAAAAACAGAACAGTCTGTAGTAATCTGGGTCAAACGTATACTTCTTGAACTCATAAAATTCTCAAATAAATTTATGGACCTGAGTAATTTATCTATTAATAATCTTCAAAAAGAATTAACTAAATAGCACTCTCCAAATAAAAATGGCAGCAATTCTCGTGAGCGCTAAAGTTTCTGTTTTTTGACAGCATGATCAACAAGGCTTTCCCCAAGTCTTCCCAAAGGTTCTACTTGGACAAACACTAACTAAAAGAATAAAACTACATCTAAACAGAGGCTAGATGGATTATTTATTACTAAATAGTAACAAAAATCAAGGAATAAAAATAAAATTGGGTTGCCTCCCAACAAGCGCTATCGTTTAACGCCCCTAGCTAGGCATGATGATTTCAATGATGCTCACATAAAAGATAAGGATTGAAACATAAAGAGAGCATCATGAAGAATATGACTAGCACATTTAAGTCTAACACACTTCCTATGCATAGGGATTTTGTGAGCAAACAACTTATGGGAACAAGAATCAACTTGCATAGGAAGGTAAAACAAGGATAACTTCAAAATTTTAAGCACATAGAGAGGAAACTTGATATTATTGCAATTCCTACAAGCATATATTCCTCCCTCATAATAATTTTCAGTAGCATAATGAATGAATTCAACAATATAACCAGCACCTAAAGCATTCTTTTCATGATCTACAAGCATATAAATTTTATTACTCTCCACATAAGCAAGATTCTTCTCATTCTGGACAATGGGAGTATCATAAGAGACTTGGATACTATAAATTGTTTCCATATTAAAAGAGTAATGTTCAGAAAAGTGGTAACCATAATCATGACAATTTTTATAAATATAATACTCACTACTTTTTATAGCATATGTATCATCATAATAATTATCATAAGTAGGAGGCATGTTATCATCATTATAAACTTGCATATCAAAACTTGGGAGACTAAAAATATCATCTTCATTAATCATAGCTTCCCCAAGCTTGGGACAAACATTAATTGCAGCAAATATATTCTCAAAAACATCATCTTCATCAAACATAGCATCCCCAAGCTTGGGCCTTTTCATATCATAAGCATAATCACTCTTATCATTAATAGTATAGATAGCACCAATAGTATAGCAATTATAATATTCTTCCAAGCAAGTGCCAAAAATATTTTCAAGATCATAAGAAGTGTCATTATCTTCCCAATCATAATCATCACAAAAAGCAATAGGCATAACGAGATCATCATCAAGTGTATCATTTTCATGAGGCACAACAATAATAGGAGCAACTTTATTTGGGAGAGATACCTTTTTACCTCTCTTCCTTTTTCTTTTCTTCTTCTTCACCACATCATGTGTGGGTTCAATCCTGTTTTTGGAGCTCCTTATTAATGAGAATGGTTGAATAGAGGGCTCCTCTTTGTTACCTGATTCCTCATAAGAAATAATAGGAGAATATTGGGAAGTCTCTTCCCTTTCATTAGAATTCTCTTCATCTTCTATTTGTTTTGTTTTCTTTATGCAATTGGCAATATAAGGATTTTCAATGCAATTCACCGTGCAATACATATAAATTTCCTCTAGATCAAAATGAAGAACTTTATCAAGGGCAAATTTTGGAATATCCTTAGTTCTAAGTTTAATTTCTTCATAACCCAAGAGCAAACTAAGTTCATTATGATGTGCAAGGGAAATCAAGTCATCACAATTTTTGGACACGATACGCTCATGAAACAATTTGCATTGGGTACTAAAATGATCACGTTCATTGCAAAGTTCACAAGTAGGGCTAAGAAAATATAAATTTTCAGCACATTCATCTAGCTCTTCCTGCAACATTTTGGTTTCTAAGTACTTATGCCTCTTGCAATATCTATCTTCCCTATTTGGTGTGTACTTGCAAACCCAGTCTACTCCACAAAAATTGACATGTTTATAGGAGGCATTTTCATCATAACTAGTGCAATCATCATTAGCATCATGGATATTCAAAGAATTCGTACTAACAACATTGCAATCAAGCTCATCATTCAAATATTTAGTGCCAAACATTTTAGAGATCTCTTCTTCTAGCACTTGAGCACAATTATCCTTTCCATCATACTCACGAAAGATATTAAAAAGATGAAGCGTATGAGACAAACTCAATTCCATTTTTTTGTAGTTTTCTTTTATAAACTAAACTAGTGATAAAACAAGAAACTAAAAGACTCGATTGCAAGATCTAAAGATATACCATCAAGCACTCACCTCCCCGGCAACGGCGCCAGAAAAGAGCTTGATGTCTACTACACAACCTTCTTCTTATAGACGTTGTTGGGCCTCCAAGTGCAGAGGTTTGTAGGACAGTAGCAAATTTCCCTCAAGTGGATGACCTAAGGTTTATCAATCTATAGGAGGCGTAGGATGAAGATGGTCTCTCTAAAGCAACCCTGCAACCAAGTAACAAAGTGTCTCTTGTGTCCCCAACACACCCAATACAATGGTAAATTGTATAGGTTCACTAGTTCGGCGAAGAGATGGTGATACAAGTGCAATATGGATGGTAGATAAAGGTATTTGTAATCTGAAAATATAAAAACAGCAAGTTAACTAATGATAAAAGTGAGCGTAAACGGTATTGCAATGCGTTGAAACAAGGCCTAGGGTTCATACTTTCACTAGTGTAAGTCCTCTCAACAATAATAACATAATTGGATCATATAACTATCCCTCAACATGCAACAAAGAGTCACTCCAAAGCCACTAATAGTGGAGAATGAACGAAGAGATTATGGTAGGGTAAGAAACCACCTCAATGTTATTCTTTCCAATCAATCTGTTGGGCTATTCCTATAAGTGTCACAAACAGCCCTAGAGTTCATACTAGAACAACACCTTAAGACACAAATCAACCAAAACCCTAATGTCACCTAGATACTCCAATGTCACCTTAAGTATCCGTGGGTATGATTATACGATATGCATCACACAATCTCAGATTCATCTATTCAACCAACACATAGAACCTCGAAGAGTGCCCCAAAGTTTCTACCGGAGAATCACGACGAAAACGTGTGCCAACCTGAAGGAAATATGCCCTAGAGGCAATAATAATGTTATTATTTAATTTCCTTATATCATGATAAATGTTTATTATTCATGCTAGAATTGTATTATCCGGAAACATAATACTTGTGTGAATACATAGACAAACTAAACGTCACTAGTATGCCTCTACTTGACTAGCTCGTTAATCAAAGATGGTTATGTTTCCTAACCATAGACATGTGTTGTCATTTGATTAACGGGATCACATTATTAGGAGAATGATGTGATTGACATGACCCATTCCATTAGCTTAGCACCCGATCGTTTAGTATGTTGCTATTGCTTTCTTCATGACTTATACATGTTCCTATGACTATGAGATTATGCAACTCCCCTTTGTTGGAGGAACACTTTGTGTGCTACCAAACGTCACAACGTAACTGGGTGATTATAAAGGATCTCTACAGGTGTCTCCAAAGGTAAATGTTGGGTTGACGTATTTCGAGATTAGGATTTGTCACTCCGATTGCCAGAGAGGTATCTCTGGGCCCTCTTGGTAATGCACATCACATAAGCCTTGCAAGCATTGCAACTAATAAGTTAGTTGCGAGATGATGTATTACGAAACGAGTAAAGAGACTTGCCAGTAACGAGATTGAACTAGGTATTGAGATACCGACGATCGAATCTCGGGCAAGTAACATACCAATGACAAAGGGAACAACGTATGTTGTTATGCGGTCTGACCGATAAAGATCTTCGTAGAATATGTGGGAGCCAATATGAGCATCCAGGTTCCGCTATTGGTTATTGACCGGAGACATGTCTCGGTCATGTCTACATTGTTCTCGAACCCGTAGGGTCCGCACGCTTAAGGTTTCAATGACAGTTATATTATGAGTTTATGAGTTTTGATGTACCGAAGTTAGTTCGGAGTCCCGGATGTGATCACGGACATGACGAGGAGTCTCGAAATGGTTGAGACATAAAGATTGATATATTGGATGGCTATATTCGGACACCGGAAGTGTTCTGGGTGATTTCGGAGAAAACCGGAGAGCCGGAGGGTTACCGGAACCCCCCCCCCCGGGAGAAGTAATGGGCCATATGGGCCTTAGTGGAGAGAGAGAAGGGCAGCCAGGGTGGGCCGCGTGCCTCCTCCCCCTGGTCCGAATTGGGCTAGGAGAGGGGGGGCCTTTCCTTCTCCCTCCCCACTTCCTTCCCCCTCCTAGTAGGAATCCTACTCCTACTAGGAGGAGGACTCCTCCTTGGTGCGCCATAGGGCCGGCCGGCCTCCTCCCCTTGCTCCTTTATATACGGGGGCAGGGGGCACCCCTAAACACACAAGTTGATCCACGTGATCGTTTTCTTAGTCGTGTGCGGTGCCCCCTTCCACCATAATCCTCGATAATATTGTAGTGGTGCTTAGGCAAAGCCCTGCGACAGTTGAACATCCAGATCGTCACCACGCCGTCGTGCTGACGGAACTCTTCCCCGACACTTTGCTGGATCGGAGTCCGGGGATCGTCATCAAGCTGAACGTGTGCTAGAACTCGGAGGTGTCGTACGTTCGGTGCTTGGATCGGTCGGATCGGGAAGACGTATGACTACGTCCTCTACGTTGTGTCAACACTTCCGTTGCCGGTCTATGAGGGTACATAGACAACACTCTCCCCTCTCGTTGCTATGCATCACCATGATCTTGCGTGTGCGTAGGATTTTTTTTTCAAAATTACTACGTTCCCCAACAGTGGCATCCGAGCCTAGGTTTTATGTGTTGATGTTATATGCACGAGTAGAACACAAGTGAGTTGTGGGCGATATAAGTCATACTGCTTACCAGCATGTCATACTTTGGTTCGGCGGTATTGTTGGACGAAGCGGCCCGGACCAACATTACGCGTATGCTTACGCGAGACCGGTTCTCCCGACGTGCTTTGCACAAAGGTGGCTAGCGGGTGTCAGTTTGTCCAACTTTATTTGAACCAAGTGTGGCTACACCCGGTCCTTGTGAAGGTTAAAACAGCACCAACTTGACAAACTATCGTTGTGGTTTTGATGCGTAGGTAAGATTGGTTCTTGCTTAAGCCCGTAGCAGCCACGTAAAACTTGCAACAACAAAGTAGAGGACGTCTAACTTGTTTTTGCAGGGCATGTTGTGATGTGATATGGTCAAGACATGATGCTAAATTTTATTTTATGAGATGATCATGTTTTGTAACCGAGTTATCGGCAACTGGCAGGAGCCATATGGTTGTCGCTTTATTGTATGCAATGCAATTGCGCTGTAATGCTTTACTTTATCACTAAGCGGTAGCGATAGTCGTGGAAGCATAAGTTTGGCGAGACGACAATGATGCTACGATGGTGATCAAGGTGTCGCGCCGGTGATGATGGTGATCATGACGGTGCTTCGAAGATGGAGATCACAGGCACAAGATGACGATGGCCATATCATATCACTTATATTGATTGCATGTGATGTTTATCTTTTATGCATCTTATCTTGCTTTGTTTGACGGTAGCATTTTAAGATGATCTCTCACTAATTATCAAGAAGTGTTCTCCCTGAGTATGCACCGTTGCGAAAGTTCTTCGTGCTGAGACACCACGTGATGATCGGGTGTGATAGGCTCTACGTTCAAATACAACGGGTGCAAAATAGTTGCACACGCGGAATACTCAGGTTATACTTGAGGAGCCAAGCATATACAGATATGGCCTCGGAACACGGAGACCGAAAGGTCGAGCGTGAATCATATAGTAGATATGATCAACATAGTGATGTTCACCAATGAAACTACTCCATCTCACGTGATGATCGGACATGATTTAGTTGATTTGGATCACGTAATCACTTAGAGGATTAGAGGGATGTCTATCTAAGTGGGAGTTCTTTAGTAATATGATTAATTGAACCTAAATTTATCATGAAGTTAGTACCTGATAGTATCTTGCTTGTTTATGTTTGATTGTAGATAGATGGCCCGTGCTGTTGTTCCGTTGAATTTTAATGCGTTCCTTGAGAAAGCAAAGTTGAAAGATGATGGTAGCAATTACACGGACTGGGTCCGTACCTTGAGGATTATCCTCATTGCTGCACAGAAGAATTACGTCCTGGAAGCACCGTTGGGTGCCAGGCCTGCTGCTGGAGCAACACCAGATGTTATGAACGTCTGGCAGAGCAAAGCTGATGACTACTCGATAGTTCAGTGTGCCATGCTTTACGGCTTGGAATCGGGACATATGAGATGTTCCAGGAGTTGAAGTTAATATTTCAAGAAAATGCCCGGATTGAGAGATATGAAGTCTCCAATAAGTTCTATAGCTGCAAGATGGAGGAGAACAGTTCTGTCAGTGAGCATATACTCAAAATGTCTGGGTATAATAATCACTTGATTCAATTGGGAGTTAATCTTCCAGATGATTGCGTCATTGACAGAATTCTCCAATCACTGCCACCTAGCTACAAGAGCTTCGTGATGAACTATAATATGCAAGGGATGAATAAGACTATTCCCGAGCTCTTCGCAATGTTGAAAGCTGCGGAGGTAGAAATCAAGAAGGAGCATCAAGTGTTGATGGTCAACAAGACCACTAGTTTCAAGAAAAAGGGCAAAGGGAAGAAGAAGGGGAACTTCAAAAAGAACAGCAAGCAAGTTGCTACTCAAGAGAAGAAAACCAAACCTAGACCTAAGCCTGAAACTAAGTGCTTCTACTGCAAGCAGACTGGTCACTGGAAGCGGAACTGCCCCAAGTATTTGGCGGATAAGAAGGATGGCAAGGTGAACAAAGGTATATGTGATATACATGTTATTGATGTGTACCTTACTAATGCTCGCAGTAGTACCTGGGTATTTGATACTGGTTCTGTTGCTAATATTTGCAACTCGAAACAGGGACTACGGATTAAGCGAAGATTGGCTAAGGACGAGGTGACGATGCGTGTGGGAAATGGTTCCAAAGTCGATGTGATCGCGGTCGGCACGCTACCTCTACATCTACCTTCGGGATTAGTATTAGACCTAAATGATTGTTATTTGGTGCCAGCGTTGAGCATGAACATTATATCTGGATCTTGTTTGATGCGAGACGGTTATTCATTTAAATCAGAGAATAATAGTTGTTGTATTTATATGAGTAATATCTTTTATGGTCATGCACCCTTAAAGAGTGGTCTATTCTTATTAAATCTCGATAGTAGTGACACACATATTCATAATGTTGAAGCCAAAAGATGCAGAGTTGATAATGATAGTGCAACTTATTTGTGGCACTGCCATTTGGGTCATATCGGTGTAAAGCGCATGAAGAAACTCCATAGTGATGGACTTTTGGAACCACTTGATTATGAGTCTCTTGGTACTTGCGAACCATGCCTTATGGGTAAGATGACGAAAACACCGTTCTCCGGTACTATGGAGAGAGCAACAGATTTGTTGGAAATCATACATACAGATGTATGTGGTCCGATGAATGTTGAGGCTCGTGGAGGATATCGTTATTTTCTCACATTCACAGATGACTTAAGCAGATATGGGTATATCTACTTAATGAAACATAAGTCTGAAATGTTTGAAAAGTTCAAAGAATTTCAGAGTGAAGTTGAAAATCATCATAACAAGAAAATAAAATTCCTACGATCTGATCGTGGAAGAGAATATTTGAGTTACGAGTTTGGTGTACATTTGAAACAATGCGGAATAGTTTCGCAACTCACGCCACCCAGAACACCACAGCGTAATGGTGTGTCCGAACGTCGTAATCGTACTTTACTTGATATGGTGCGATCTATGATGTCTCTTACTGATTTACCGCTATCGTTTTGGGGTTATGCTCTAGAGACGTCCGCATTCACGTTAAATAGGGCACCATCAAAATCCGTTGAGACGATGCCTTATGAATTGTGGTTTGGCAAGAAACCAAAGTTGTCATTTCTAAAAGTTTGGGGTTGCGATGCTTATGTGAAAAAACTTCAACCTGATAAGCTCGAACCCAAATCGGAGAAATGTGTCTTCATAGGATATCCAAAGGAAACTATTGGATACACCTTCTATCACAGATCCGAAGGCAAGACTTTTGTTGCCAAATTCGGAAACTTTCTAGAGAAGGAGTTTCTCTCGAAAGAAGTTAGTGGGAGGAAAGTAGAACTTGATGAGGTAACTGTACCTGCTCCCTTATTGGAAAGTAGTACAACACAAAAACCAGTTTCTGTGACACCTACACCAATTAGTGAGGAAGCTAATGATGATGATCATGAAACTTCAGAACAAGATACTACTGAACCTCGTAGATCAACCAGAGTAAGATCCGCACCAGAGTGGTATGGTAATCCCGTTCTGGAAGTCATGCTACTAGATCATGATGAACCTACGAACTATGGAGAAGTGATGGTGAGCCTAGATTCCGCAAAATGGCTTGAAGCCATGAAATCTGAGATGGGATCCATGTATGAGAACAAAGTATGGACTTTGGTTGACTTGCCTAATGATCGGCAAGCAATTGAGAATAAATGGATCTTCAAGAAGAAGGCTGACGCTGACGGTAATGTTACTGTCTACAAAGCTCGACTTGTCGCAAAAGGTTTTCGACAAGTTCAAGGGATTGACTACGATGAGACCTTCTCTCCCGTAGCGATGCTTAAGTCTGTCCAAATCATGTTAGCAATTGCCGCATTTTATGATTATGAAATTTGGCAGATGGATGTCAAAACTGCATTCCTGAATGGATTTCTGGAAGAAGAGTTGTATATGATGCAGCCGGAAGGTTTTTTCGATCCAAAGGAAGCTAACAAAGTGTGCAAGATCCAGCGATCCATTTGTGGACTAGTGCAAGCCTCTCGGAGTTGGAATAAACGCTTTGATAGTGTGATCAAAGCATTTGGTTTTATACATACTTTTGGAGAAGCCTGTATTTACAAGAAAGTGAGTGGGAGCTCTATAGCATTTCTGATATTATATGTAGATGACATATTACTAATCGGAAATGATATAGAATTTCTGGATAGCATAAAGGGATACTTGAATAAGAGTTTTTCAATGAAAGACCTCGGTGAAGCTGCCTACATATTGGGCATCAAGATCTATAGAGACAGATCAAGACGCTTAATTGGACTTTCACAAAGCACATACCTTGACAAAGTTTTGAAAAAGTTCAAAATGGATCAAGCAAAGAAAGGATTCTTGCCTGTGTTACAAGGTGTGAAATTGAGTAAGACTCAATACCCGACCAATGCAGAAGATAGAGAGAAAATGAAAGATGTTCCCTATGCTTCAGCCATAGGCTCTATCATGTATGCAATGCTGTGTACCTGACCTGATGTGTGTCTTGCTATAAGTCTAGCAGGAAGGTACCAAAGTAATCCAGGAGTGGATCACTGGACAGCGGTCAAGAACATCCTGAAATACCTGAAAAGGACTAAGGATATGTTTCTCATATATGGAGGTGAGAAAGAGCTCATCGTAAATGGTTACGTTGATGCAAGCTTTGACACTGATCCGGACGATTCTAAATCGCAAACCGGATACGTGTTTACATTAAACGGTGGAGCTGTCAGTTGGTGCAGTTCTAAACAAAGCGTTGTGGCGGGATCTACATGTGAAGCGGAGTACATAGATGCTTTGGAAGCAGCAAACGAAGGAGTCTGGATGAAGGAGTTCATATCCAATCTAGGTGTCATACCTAGTGCATCGGGTCCAATGAAAATATTTTGTGACAATACTGGTGCAATTGCCTTGGCAAAGGAATCCAGATTTCACAAGAGAACCAAGCACATTAAGAGACGCTTCAATTCCATCCAGGATCTAGCCCAGGTGGGAGACATAGAGATTTGCAAGATACATACGGATCTGAACGTTGCTCCATGGGTGTTAGAATCATTACTGTGTAATCTAGATTATTGACTCTAGTGCAAGTGGGAGACTGAAGGAAATATGCCCTAGAGGCAATAATAATGTTATTATTTAATTTCCTTATATCATGATAAATGTTTATTATTCATGCTAGAATTGTATTATCCAGAAACATAATACTTGTGTGAATACATAGACAAACTAAACGTCACTAGTATGCCTCTACTTGACTAGCTTGTTAATCAAAGATGGTTATGTTTCCTAACCATAAACATGTGTTGTCATTTGATTAACGGGATCACATTATTAGTAGAATGATGTGATTGACATGACCCATTCCATTAGCTTAGCACCCGATCGTTTAGTATGTTGCTATTGCTTTCTTCATGACTTATACATGTTCCTATGACTATGAGATTATGCAACTCCCGTTTGCCGGAGGAACACTTTGTGTGCTACCAAACATCACAACGTAACTGGGTGATTATAAAGGAGATCTACAGGTGTCTCCAAAGGTAAATGTTGGGTTGACGTATTTCGAGATTAGGATTTGTCACTCCGATTATCGGAGAGGTATCTTTGGGCCCTCTTGGTAATGCACATCACATAAGCCTTGCAAGCATTGCAACTAATAAGTTAGTTGCGAGATGATGTATTACGAAATGAGTAAAGAGACTTGCCGGTAACGAGATTGAACTAGGTATTGAGATACCGACGATCGAATCTCGGGCAAGTAACATACCGATGACAAAGGGAACAACGTATGTTGTTATGCGATCTGACCGATAAAGATCTTCGTAGAATATGTGGGAGCCAATATGAGCATCCAGGTTCCGCTATTGGTTATTGACCGGAGACATGTCTCGGTCATGTCTACATTGTTCTCGAACCCATAGGGTCCGCACGCTTAAGGTTTCGATGACAGTTATATTATGAGTTTATGAGTTTTGATGTACCGAAGTTAGTTCGGAGTCCCGGATGTGATCACGAACATGACGAGGAGTCTCTAAATGGTCGAGACATAAAGATTGATATATTGGACGGCTATATTCGGACACCAGAAGTGTTCCGGGTGATTTCGGAGAAAACCGGAGAGCCGGAGGGTTACCGCACCCCCCCCGGGAGAAGTAATGGGCCATATGGGCCTTAGTGGAGAGAGAGAAGGGCAGCCAGGGTGGGCCGTGCGCCTCCTCCCCTCCTGGTCCGAATTGGACTAGGAGAGGGGGGCGGCACCCCCATTTCCTTCTCCCTCCCCACTTCCTTCCCCCTCCTAGTAGGAGTCCTACTCCTACTAGGAGGAGGACTCCTCCTTGGTGCGCCATAGGGCCGGCCGGCCTCCTCCCCTTGCTCCTTTATATATGGGGGCAGGGGCACCCCTAAACACACAAGTTGATCGACGTGATCGTTTTCTTAGCCGTGTGCGGTGCCCCCTTCCACCATAATCCTCGATAATATTGTAGTGGTGCTTAGGCGAAGCCCTGCGACGGTTGAACATCAAGATCGTCACCACGCCGTTGTGCTGACGGAACTCTTCCCCGACACTTTGCTGGATCGGAATCCGGGGATCGTCATCAAGCTGAACGTGTGCTAGAACTCGGAGGTGTCGTACATTCGGTGCTTGGATCAGTCGGATCGAGAAGACGTACGACTACTTCCTCTACGTTGTGTCAACACTTCCGTTGCCGGTCTACGAGGGTACGTAGACAACACTCTCCCCTCTTGTTGCTATGCATCACCATGATCTTGCATGTGCGTAGGAATTTTTTTGAAATTACTACATTCCCCAACACAAACCCTATGCATAAGTTCATGGGCGAAACCCGCAAGTTGGTCACCAAAACATACATCAAGTGAATCACGTGATATCCCATTGTCACCACCGATATCCACGGCAAGACATACATCAAGTGTTCTCAAATCTTTAAAGACTCAATCCGATAAGATAACTTCAAAGGGGAAACTCAACCCATTACAAGATAGTAGAGGGGGGAAGAAACATCATAGGATCCAAATATAATAGCAAAGCTTGCGATACATCAAGATCGTGCCAAATCAAGAACACGAGAGAGAGAGAGAGAGAGATCAAACACATAGCTACTGTTACATACCCTCAGCCCCGAGGGAGAACTACTCCCTCCTCGTCATGGAGAGCACCGGGATGATGAAGATGGCCACCGGAGAAGGATTGCCCCCTTCGGAAGGGTGCCGGAACAGGTCTAGATTGGCTTTCGGTGGCTACGGAGGCTTCTGGCGGCGGAACTCCCGATCTATTGTGCTCTCTGGAAGTTTTAGGATACGTGGGTATATATGGGTGAAAGGAGTATGTCGGTGGACCGAAGGGGGGCCACGAAGCAGGGGGCGCGCCCCAGGGGGGTGGGCGTGCCCCCTACCCTCGTGATCTCCTCCTTCATCTTCTGACGTAGGGTCCAAGTCTATCTGGTAGGTTTCCTTCCAAAAATAACTTCTCCAGTTGATTTCATTCCGTTTCGACTCCGTTTGATATTCCTTTTCTTCGAAACACTGAAATAGGCATAAAACAGCAAATCTGGGTTGGGCCTCCGGTTACTAGGTTAGTCCCCAAAATAATATATAAGTGGAAAATAAAGCCCAATATTGCCCAAAATAGTAGATAATATAGCATGGAGCAATCAAAAATTATAGATACGTTGGAGACGTATCAAGTGACCTGGATAAAGAGAGATCTCCGAGTGAATGGTAGGTCGAGTGGACTTCACTCGACACCTTTGTTGGATCCCTTCTTCTGATTCTTGAACTTCTTTTGTTCTTAGGACAAGGACGTTAGGTAGGACGTATAGGTCAGGCCTATTACCCTACCCCAGGTTTGTGTCCTCATCAGCTTGTCGATCATCGGGCAAGTCAACCAAAGTCCACACTTTGTTCTCATACATAGATCCCATCTCAGATTTCATGGCCTCAAGCCATTTCGTGGAATCTGGGCTCATCATCGCTTCCTCATAGTTGATAGGTCCGTCATGGTCAAGTAACATGACTTCTAGAACAGGATTACCGTACCACTCTGGTGCGGATCTTACTCTGGTTGACCTACGAGGTTCGGTAGTAACTTGATCAAAAGTTTCATTATCATCATTATTAGCTTCCTCACTAATTGGTGTAGGAATCACAGGAACTAATTGCTGTGATGGACTACTTTCCAATAAGGGAGTAGGTACATGATACGTCTCCAACGTATCTATAATTTTTGATTGCTCCATGCTATATTATCTACTGTTTTGGGCAATATTGAGCTTTATTATCCACTTTTCTATTACTTTCGGGACTAACCTATTAACCGGAGGCCCAGCCCAGATTTGCTGTTTTATGCCTATTTCAGTGTTTTGAAGAAAAGGAATATCAGACGGAGTCGAAACGGAACGAAATCAACTAGAGAAGTTATTTTTAGAACGAAAGCCACCCGATGGACTTGGACCCTACATCAAGGAAGTAAGGAGGAGCTCACGAGGGTAGGGGCGCGCCCCCCTATCTCGTGGGCCCCCCGTGGCTCCTCCAACGTCCTCCCTGCACCCATATATATCCACATACCCTAAAACTTCCAGAACGCAGAATAGATTGGGAGTTCCGCCGCCAGAAGCCTCCGTAGCCACCGAAAACCAATCTAGACCCGTTCCGGCACCCTGCCGGAGGGGGCAATCCCTCTCCGGTGGCCATCTTCATCATCCCGGTGCTCTCCATGACGAGGAGGGAGTAGTTCTCCCTCGGGGCTGAGGGTATGTAACAGTAGCTATGTGTTTGATCTCTCTCTCTCTCTCTCTCTCTCTCTCTCGTGTTCTTGATTTGGCATGATCTTGATGTATCACGAGCTTTGCTATTATAGTTGGATCTTATGTTTCTCCTCCCCCTCTACTCTCTTGTAATGAATTGAGTTTCCCCTTTGAAGTAATCTTATCGGATTGAGTCTTTAAAGATTTGAGAACACTTGATGTATGTCTTGCCGTGGATATCTGTGGTGACAATGGGATATCACGTGATTCACTTGATGTATGTTTTGGTGATCAACTTGCGGGTTCCGCCCATGAACCTATGCATAGGGGTTGGCACACGTTTTCGTCGTGATTCTCCGGTAGAACTTTGGGGCACTCTTTGAGGTCCTATGTGTTGGTTGAATAGATGAATCTGAGATTGTGTGATGCATATCGTATAATCATACCCACGGATACTTGAGGTGACATTGGAGTATCTAGGTGACATTAGGGTTTTGGTTGATTTGTGTCTTAAGGTGTTATTCTAGTACGAACTCTAGGGCTGTTTGTCACACTTATAGGAATAGCCCAACCGATTGATTGGAAAGAATAACTTTGAGGTGGTTTCGTACCCTACCATAATCTCTTCGTTCGTTCTCCGCTATTAGTGACTTTGGAGTGACTCTTTGTTGCATGTTGAGGGACAGTTTTATGATCCAATTATGTTAGTATTGTTGAGGGAACTTACACTAGCGAAAGTATGAACCCTAGGCCTTGTTTCCTAGCATTGCAATACCGTTTACGCTCACTTTTATCATTAGTTACCTTGCTGTTTTTATATTTTTAGATTACAAATACCTTTATCTATCATCCATATACCACTTGTATCACCATCTCTTCGCCGAACTAGTGCACCTATACAATTTACCATTGTATTGGTTGTGTTGGGGACACAAGAGACTCTTTGTTATTTGGTTGCAGGGTTGCTTGAGAGAGACCATCTTCATCCTAAGCCTCCTACGAATTGATAAACCTTAGGTCATCCACTTGAGGGAAATTTGCTACTGTCCTACAAACCTCTGCACTTGGAGGCCCAACAATGTCTACAAGAAGAAGGTTGTGTAGTAGACATCAAGCTCTTTTCTGGCGCCGTTGCCGGGGGAGGTGAGTGCTTGAAGGTATATCTTTGGATCTTGCAATCGAGTCTTTTAGTTTCTTGTTTTATCTTTATAAAAGAAAATTACAAAAAAATGGAATTGAGTTTGTCTCATATGCTTCACCTTTTTAATATCTTTCGTGAGTATGATGGAAAGGATAATTGTGCTCAAGTGCTAGAAGAAGAAATCTATAAAATGTTTGGCACTAAATATTTGAATGATGAGCATGATTGAAATGTTGTTAGTATGAATTCCTTGAATATCCATGATGCTAATGATATGCAAAGCCACAAGCTTGGGGAAGCTATGTTCGATGAAGATGATATTTTTTGTCCCCCAAGTTTTGATGAGCAAATTTATTATGATGAAAGTATGCCTCCTATCTATGATGGTTATTGTGATGACATGTATGCTTTAAAGAATAATGATAAGCATGAAACTTGTCATCTTGATCTTAATTTTCAATCACATGATAGCTATTTTGTTGAGTTAGCTCCCACCATTATTCATGAGAAGAATTTTGCTTATGTGGAGAGTAGTAAATTTTCTATGCTTGTAGATCATGAAAAGAATGCTTTAGGTGCTGGTTATATTGTTGAATTAATTCATGATGCTACTGAAAATTATTATGAGGGAGGAATATATGCTTGTAGGAATTGCAATAATATCAAGTTTTCTCTCTATGTGCTTAAAATTTTAAAGTTTTGCTTGCTTTACCTTCCTATGCAAGTTGATTCTTGTTCCCATAAGTTGTTTGCTCACAAAATCCCTATGCATAGGAAGTGGGTTATACTTAAATGTGCTAGTCATATTCTTCATGATGCTCTCTTTATGTTTCAATTCTTATCCTTTATGTGAGCATCATTGAAATCATCATGCCTAGCTAGGGGCATTAAACGATAGCGCTTGTTGGGAGGCAACCCAATTTTATTTTTGTTCCTTACTTTTTGCTCCTGTTTAGTAATAAATAATTCATCTAGCCTCTGTTTATATGTGGTTTTAGTTGTTTATTTAGTGTTTGTGCCAAGTAGAACCGTTGGGAAGACTTGGGGAAAGTCTTGTTGATCATGCTGTAAAAAACAGAAACTTTAGTGCTCACGAGAATTGCTGCCATTTTTATTTGGAGAGTGCTATTTAGTTAATTCTTTTTGCAGATGATTAATAGATAAATTCCTCAGGTCTAGCAATTTATTTTAGAATTTTATGAGTTCCATAAGTATACGTTTGATCCAGATTATTACAGACTGTTCTGTTTTTGACAGATTCTGTTTTTGATGTGTTGTTTCCTTATTTTGATGAATCTACGGCTAGTAAAATAGTTTATAAACCATAGAGAAGTTGGAATACAGTAAGTTTAACACCAATATAAATAAAGAATGAGTTCATTACAGTACCTTGAAGTGGTGATTTATTTTCTTATACTAACGGAGCTCACGAGTTTTCTACTTTAAGTTTTGTGTTGTGAAGTTTTCAAGTTTTTGGTAAGGATTCGATGGACTATGGAATAGGGAGTGGCAAGAGTCTAAGATTGGGGATGCTCAAGGCACCCCAAGGTAATATTCAAGGATAGCCAAGAGCCTAAGCTTGGGGATGCCCCGGAAGGCATCCCCTCTTTCGTATTTGTTCATCGGTAACTTTACTTGGAGCTATATTTTTATTCGCCACATGATATGTGTTTTGCTTGGAGCGTCAATTTATTTTGTTAGGATTCGCTTGCTGTTATTTAGAACAATATTTTGCATTTTTTATTTCAATAAAAGTGGCATTGATAGCCTTTACTATGCCTATGTTACAAGGATACATGTTGCTGTTTGAAAACAGAAAGTTTACCGCTGTTGCAATAATTCCCTAGAAAAGTCAGAATGTGATAAAATGTTGAAACCTTTTGAATATTAAGCTCTGATAAATTTCCTACAGTGGAAATTTTCTTTCATAATTTTTGGAGCTAGGGAAGTATAGATGTTGCAGCATTCTTTACAGACTATCCTGTTTAGGCAGATTGCTGTTATGTTTGCATTGTTTGCATATGGTTGCTTCTTTAATGATTCTATTTAAGGATAGGACTATTAAATATGCAGAGGAATTTAGTATGCAATGTTGAATAATAATTTTAGTGATTTGCTACAGTAGAGTATGATAAGGTTTGGGCAATGGTTTATACTAACTTATCTCACGAGTCCTTGTTGAGTTTTGTGTGGATGAAGCTTTTGAGATTTAGGGAGACCTAGATATGAGAGGAATTAAGGAGACACAAAAGCTAAAGCTTGGGCATGCCCAAGGCACCCCAAGATAATATTTCAAGAATTCTCAAGCGTCTAAGCTTGGGATGCCCCGGTTGGCATCCCACCTTTCTTCTTCAACAACTATCGGTTAGTGTAGGTTGATCCTAAGTTTTTGCTTCTTCACATGATGTTTGCTATTCTTAGATGTCATTTTATTTAGCCTTTCTTGCTGTTTGAATAAAATATCAAGATCTGAAATTATTAAATGTTAGAGTGTCTTCACATAGTTGCATAATTATTCAACTACTCATTGATCTTCACTTATATCTTTCGGAGTAGTTTGTCATTTGCTCTAGTACTTCACTTATATCTTTTTAGAGCATGGTGGTAGTTTTATTTTGAAGAAATAGATGAACTCTCATGCTTCACTTATATCATTCTGAGAGTCTTAAATAGCATGGTAATTTGCTTAAAATCCTAACATGCTAGGTATTCAAGAATAATAGAACTTTCTTATGAGTGTGTTGAATACTATGAGAAGTTTGATGCTTGATAATTGTTTTGAGATATGAGGATGGCGATATTAGAGTCATGCTAGTTGAGTGGTTATGAATTTGAGAAATACTTGTGTTGAAGTTTGTGATTCCCGTAGCATGCACGCATGGTGAACCGTTATGTGATGAAGTTGGAGCATGATTTATTTATTGATTGTCTTCCTTATGAGTGGCGGTCGGGGACGAGCGATGGTCTTTTCCTACCAATCTACCCTCCTAGGAGCATGCACGTAGTACTTTTTTTCGATAACTAACAGATTTTTGCAATAAGTATGTGAGTTCTTATGACTAATGTTGAGTCCATGGATTATACGCACTCTCATCCTGCCACCATTGCTAGTGTAAGTGCATCTAGTGCCCCTTAGTGATTTTGGTGTATTGAAGACTTATAGGTTAAGGGACTAATGCGTGTGTGAGTGTACACAGGTCTATAAGTCTATGAGGAGTTTGATATTTACAGGAAAAGTCGACCCCTAAAAATGAATATCTTCGACTGAAGATTTTGGTATTTCTGAAGACTTTCATGAAGACTTTGAAAGTGAAGAAATTGGTGTGTCCATGAAGACTTGATATTCATGCGAGGAATATGAAGCTTGAAGATTTTCATTTTCATAGTTTTGTTTTTCTCTTTCTTGAGTCATAGGAAACACCATACTGTTAAAGGGGGTCTAGGAAATACTAAGGAAAAATTTCCATGTGATGCTCAACTCAAAATCCTACACCTACCAATCCCTTCGAGTGAAGCCATTGGAAATCTCATATAGTTCAGTCAATTTCTTCAGTGGCAGAGACGAGGTTCTTCTGGTCTCTGAGGAATTTGTCCTGACTGAGGAGTTAGGAATTCGCCAGTGCGGATTGCCTACACAGTGAGGAACATGATAGCTCGGAGGATTTTGCCACTCAAAATTCCGACCGTTGCTGTGCTATGCGCCAGCTGTTCCAAAATATCTATCCACCTAACGGTCATATCATTGAAGGGCATTTATGTCTTATCATGTCAGTCTGCTCCATAGGCTATAAATAGCTGCCCCCTACAACCACTAGCTAGGAGATGCTGCTCCGAAAGAAACCGACACTTGTCAATTTAGAGCAACCCATCCTCCGAGGACTTTGAGCGAAAATCATCAAGTGAGGAAAAACCAAAAACCCAAAACCCAAACACCTACAAACCCCAAGTGATTGAGCATCACTGAAGAGATTGATCCTGAGTGGATCCGACGCTTGTTACCTTTGAAGATTGTGCTTCTTCCAGACGGTTAGGCGTCATGGTCTAGAGCATCCAAGAGGAATTGTGGATCGCCACGTGACCAAGTTTGTGAAGGTTTGGAAGTCGCCTGAAGACTTACCACGAGTGATTGAACGAGGTCTGTGTGACCTTAGTTCAAGGAGAATACGGTGAGGACTGGGTGTCTTGGACTAAGTGTCCTTGGCTGGGTGTCCGGGGCTGTGTGTCCTCGAATTTAAATACTCAGCCGCTCCAACCAGACGTACAACTGAGACAGCAGTTGGAACTGGTCTACCAAATCATTGTCTTCACCGAGCTTACTGGTTCTATTTCCTCAACTCTTTCATCTCCTCATAACTGTGTTGTATGTTTTTTCATATCTGTGTTAGAAGACCTTGACTGAAGACTTCCTCAATTTCCTCGGTTCAATTTTTTCAGTCTGTTTGTCTTCATCCTGTGTTATTCTGTGATTATGCTTCCTGTACTCTGTGCCTGTCTTCATTTCGTCATGATGACTATGCTTGTATTTTGTTGTGTTTACCCTTGAGTACTTATTCCGCTGCTAGTAGTTCTTTGCTAAGGAATTTCCTCACCGGCAAATTCCTCAGTGAAGAATTTCATAAAAATCGCCTATTCACCCCCCCCCCCTCTAGTCGATATAACGCACTTTCAATTAGTATCAGAGCAAGGTACTCCCTTGTTCTGTGTGATTTTGGTTTAACCGCCTGGAGTTTTAATTATGTCGACCGCAGGTATGATCAAGGTCTCTGCTGGGTGTCCTACCTTCGATGGGACGGACTACCCCTACTGGAAGAATAAGATGCAAATGCATCTTGAAGCAATTGATAACGATCTCTGGTATGTTGTGGAAAATGGTGTTCCCTCCGTCACACCTTCTCTGAATGCTGTCGATGTGAAGAGATTCAAGCAACTCGACTCTCAAGCGAAGAATATCATATGTGGCCATCTGAGCAAAGGACAGTATGGCAGAGTGAGTGCTTTGGAAACAGCGAAGCTTATCTGGGATAGGTTGTCCAAAGTGAATGAAGGAGTCTCAACTCAGCATGACTCTCGAGTTGATGTTCTTCGCAATCTCTTCAACCGCTTCAAAAGACTCGACAATGAAAATGTTCAAGAAACCTTCGATCGCCTCACTGACATCTCAAATGAGCTTCAAGCACTTGGTGCCACTGACATCACCGACCATGAGGTGGTGAAGAAATTGCTGAGATCGCTTGATTCTTCATTTGACACTCTGGCATTGATGATACAAGAACGTGCTGATTGCAAGTCACTTGATCCCGCTGATATTCTCGAGAGGCTAAATACTCATGAGTTCCAACTTGTTGAAAAGAGAGATCTCTATGGTTCAAGCTATGACAGAACACATGCACTGAAGGCCAAGGCAGTATCTGAGTCCGAAGATGAAGACTCTGGTAGCAGCCTTGGTGATCCTGAAGAACTGAGCCGTGATCTGGCTCTGCTCATGAAGAAGTTCCAAAAGTTCTCAAGACGTGGTCACCTTGGAAGATCCTCAAGGAGCAATGATTCCTCATCCAGTGAGTACAAGAAGAGGCTCTGTCACAAGTGCAAGAAACCTGGACATTTCATTCAAGATTGTCCTCAGTGGGAAAAGGAATCAAAGAAGAAGAAATGCAAGGATTACAGTTCCGATGATGCAAAGAAAAAGAAGAAATCCAGAAAATCCTCATCATCAAAATCCTCAAAGCCTTCATATCACAATAAGAGCAGCTCCAGGAAGGCCAGGGCATTCATTGGCAAGGAAATGGACTCTGAGGATGAATCTGAAGAAAATGAGGAAGAGGAGTCATCTAAGGAGTCCGAATCCGGAGTGGCGAGCCTTGCTCTCGCTATTGCATTCGTCAGCAAGTCTATCTTCAACATTGAGGAAAATGACCTCACCAACAAGGCTGATGAAGGGGATGATGACTACGCTCCCACCTATTGCTTCATGGCAAAGGGTGCCAAGGTACTCAAATATACCTCCTCTGAATCAAGTGAGAATGAATCTGATGAAAACCTTAAGCCCAGCTATTCTAAACTTGCTAAGATTGCTATAAAACAACAAAGGGCTTTATAAAAGGTTCAAAACATGCTAAATAAAAGTGATGATATGTTGGGTGAAGAAATGGATCGCACTGAAGTTTTGACTGAAAATCTTCAGAGACTTCAGTCCAATTGACAAACTTCAAAGTCATCATAACACTCTCTTATCGGATCATGAGAAGCTTTCTTATGAATTTCTTCAAAGAAAGCAAGACCTTGAGAAGCTAAGAGTGAGTTATGAAGATCTTCAGAAGGAGCGTGATTCATTACTTGCTCAACAAATCAGCGCATCTCAGGAAGAATTTGTTCCTCCATGCTTGAAGTGCATTGAACGTGAATCTGCTAATTCTTCACCTGAATGTTCAAATGCTGCTAATGTTTCAAATTCTTCACATGCCTCTGCTATCACTAATTCCTCATCTGAGGACATTGCTAGTATCACTGACGATGCAGGGCTGAAGGAATTGTACACGACAGGCATGTACAAAAGCCTCAAAGGGCATCAGGCTCTTTGTGATGTGCTTAAAAAGCAAATCCTCAACAGGAACCCTAGGAAAGAGGGTATCGCCTTTGAGAGGAAACTCAATGCTGATGGTACATATTGGAAGCCTGAGCAGTACCCCAAAACTACGTCGGTTGCTGCAAAGGGACCTCCAGTTGATCCATCTAACTTATCTGGATTTGCATGTGAATCTCCTCATTCTGATGATGAGTCAATTGACACCAACTATAAACTATTCAAAAATCAGAATGGTGAAAGTATTTGCTAGATATGTTGGGACTAACTGCAGGAACGGCTCCCCTGTGAAGAAAATCTAGGTTCCCAAAAGATGCCTTGAAAATCTTCAGGTGAATGTCATCATGACGCCACCTGTGAAGAATAGGAACCCCAGATCAAATTCTTCATATGGACCAAATTCTTCATATGGATCAAAGTCCTCATATGAACATCATCGTGCTAACCCGTCTGTTTCGCAGGGAAGATCTAAGGATTATGGATATGTGCATTATTCCTCAAATCATTATGTCCATAAGTCCTCGAAGAATTTCTCTGCTTACTCTTATGCTTACTCTAACCCCTCTTATTTGAAACGAAATGGACTGGCTTCTATGCCATCCTTCTCGTATGGAGCTCGCAGAATGATGAACTCTTTGCCACCCCTTCAGATGTGGGTGGTGAAGAAAAATAACTAATCTCTTCTGCAGGGTCAGGTCTCCAGACGCACATAATCGTCTGAAGAATTTGCTGGAGACCTGAGCATGCCTGAAAGGACGCAGGCTAATCATGAAGAAATGAACTTTAATTTCTCACGTCCTCATATTGCTTTATTAGTTCTTTTACTTGATGAAATTGATCTGATGAATTGATGTCATATTCTTCACTGATGAAGTATATGAGTTTGTAAGTTGCACTAATTCATCTGCAGGATGATCAACCCAAAGCCACTGAGTGGGTCCTCGATAGTGGGTGCACAAACCACATGACCGGTGACAAGAATCTATTGATGGATGCTCCATTATCACCGTCGCATCTGAAGCATATCATCTTTGCTGACAAAGGCAAAAGTCAGGTATTGGGTCTAGCTAAGGTTGCGATTACAAAGGATCGACACATGGACAAAGTCATGCTTGTTGAGTCCTTAGGATACAACCTTATGTCTGTCTCAATGCTTTGTGATCTTGATATGGTTGTTGTCTTCGGCAAGTACCATTGTGTTGTGGTTATGGAAGCTAACAATTCCAAAGTCTTCGAAGGCTTTAGGAGAGGAGACCTGTATATTGTTGATTTCTCTACAGGACCACAACCAGCCGTGTGCTTTCTTGCAAAAGCTTCAGAAGGCTCGCTCTGGCATCGACGACTTGGTCATGCAGGCATGAGGAATTTGCACACGCTTGCGAAGAAGAAGCATGTAATTGGCATTGAGAATGTCAAATTCCTCAAGGATCACCTATGCGGAGCCTGTGAAGCTGGGAAGATGACCAAGGCCAAGCATCCAGCGAAGACTATCATGACCACCACTCACCCATTTGAATTGCTTCACATGGATCTCTTTGGTCCTAATCATTATTCTGCTATCTCAAATGAAGCATCTCAATATGGCTTTGTTATTGTTGATGATTATTCTCGTTACACATGGGTACACCTTGTTACTTACAAACATGAAGTGCAGGAAGTCTTCAAACGATTTTCCTCGAGGGCTTCAACCAACTTTGGTGTGAAGATCAAGCACATCAGAAGTGACAATGGCACCGAGTTCAAGAATTCTGGTCTCGATGACTATCTTGATGAACTTGGTATTACTCATGAGTTATCTGCTCCTTACACTCCTCAGCAGAACGACATCGTGGAGCGCAAGAACATGACTCTTGCTGAGATGGCTCGCACTATGCTTGATGAATACAAAACGCCTCATCATTTCTGGACTGAGGCAATTGATACTGCATGCCACATCATCAACAGAGTATATCTTCACAAATTCTTCAAAAAGACTGCCTATGAACTCCTCACTGATAAGAAACCCAATGTAAGTTATTTCAAAGTCTTCGGTGCTAAATGTTGGATTAGAGATCCTCATCACAACTCAAAATTTGCACCGAAAGCACATGAAGGTTTTATGCTTGGTTACGGAAAGGACTCGCACACCTATAGAGTCTTCAACAACGTTCTTCACAAAGTTGTTGAAACTGTAGATGTGCGGTTCGATGAAACTAATGGCTCGCAAAGAGAGCACCTACCTACTGTGGTAGATGAACAAGCACCTGAGGAAACTATCAAGTTCAAGGCTACTGAGGATGTCATTCCTACTGAAGAATCTGCTGAAGAATTCATTCCAGAACATGAAGAACATCGAGATAATGCACCTGAAGAAAATGGTGCTAAAGAAAACGTTGATCAAACTCTTCAACGACAACCAGCTCATCCTCGCATTGCAAAAGAAGTGCAAGTTGAAAAGATCATCAATGACATCAAAGCGCCAGGTCCTCTCACACGCTCAAAAGCTTCACATTTGTCTAACTTTTATGGGCAGTATGCTTTTGTCTCTATTACAGAGCCCACTAAGGTAGATGAAGCATTTCTGGAGCCTGAGTGGATTCAGGCCATGCAAGAAGAATTACATCAGTTCAAGCTCAACAATGTCTGGGAACTGGTCAAACGCCCAGATCCTCGCAAGCACAATATCATCGGCACAAAGTGGATCTACCGCAACAAGCAAGATGAAAATGGCCTTGTTGTGAGGAATAAGGCACGGCTTGTAGCTCAAGGCTACACACAGGTTGAAGGAATTGATTTCGATGAAACTTTTGCACCTGTTGCTAGACTTGAGGCTATTCGCATATTACTTGCTTATACTAACCATCATGATATCACTCTATATCAAATGGATGTGAAAAGTGCATTCCTCAATGGTAAGCTTGAGGAAGAAGTATATGTTGCTCAACCCCCAGGTTTTGAAGATCCAAAGAATCCTGACAAAGTCTTCAGACTCAACAAGGCCCTCTATGGCCTCAAGCAGGCCCCATGGGCTTGGTATGATACTTTGAAGGAACTCTTCATGAAGAAAGGCTTCAAACCCGGTTCACTCGACCCTACTCTTTTCACTAAATCTTATGATGGTGAATTGTTTGTGTGCCAAGTATATGTTGATGATATTATCTTTGGCTGTACTGACCAACGTTATAGTGATGAATTTGCCTATATGATGAGTGAAGAATATCAAATGTCTAGTATGGGAGAGTTGAAATTCTTCTTAGGTCTTCAAATTCGTCAACAACACAATGGCATATTCATATCTCAGGAGAAATACCTCAAGGATGTACTGAGGAAATTCGGCATGCAAGATTGCAAAGGCGTCAAAATTCCTATGCCCACAAATGGCCATCTGTGCACTGATGAAAATGGTATTGACTTCAATCATAAGGTATACCGCTCCATGATAGGTTCCTTATTATACTTATGTGCATCTAGGCCAGATATAATGCTTAGTGTTTGCATGTGTGCCCGATTTCAAGCTGCACCGAAGGAATCACACCATAAGGCTGTGAAGCATATTCTTCGATATCTAGCTCACACACCAACACTTGGATTATGGTACCCCAAGGGCTCGGCTTTTGACCTTGTTGGATATTCTGACTTTGACTATGCTGGTGATCGTGTGGATCGCAAGTCAACATCTGGTACATGTCATTTCCTCAGACGATCTTTGGTCGGTTGGTCCTCGAAGAAACAGAACTGCGTATCACTATCTACTACTGAAGCTGAGTACATTGCCGCTGGTTCTTGCTGTGCCCAATTGCTATGGATGAAGCAAACTCTCAAGGACTACGGCGTCAACATGAAGAATGTACCTCTCTTCTGTGACAATGAGAGTGCCATCAAGATTGCTCACAACCCAGTTCAGCACTCGAAGACAAAGCACATTCAGATTCATTATCATTTTCTTTGTGATCATGTGTTGAAGGGCGACATTTCTATTGAGCATGTGAAGACTGAAGAACAGCTAGCCGATATCTTCACAAAGCCCTTGGATGAGAAGAGATTTAGCAAGTTGCGGTGTGAGCTAAATATCCTAGAATCTTCGAATGTTCTTTGAAAAGGACACTCATCCTAACACTTATGCAAAATTGATGACTTAGATGTGCAACACACGAAGAAACGTTTTACTTCAATCAATGAAGAATAACACTCTTAGTGTGAAGAAATTAATGAAGAATTTGATTCTCAGAACCCTACGATAATTGTACGCGGTGTCTGAAATCATCATTCTTATACGGTGGGTCACGCCACCACCAAAAGTTGAAATTCCTCAAATTATTCATATTCTTCAACTTTGCATAGTCTTCACTAGTTCCGTTATTTTTCTTCATTGGCTATATATATATATATATATATATATATATATATATATATATATATATATATATATATATATATATATATATATGAGTTTATGTCCTCTACAACATTCACTTATTGCTATTTCTTCAAGTTGGTTTTCTGCTAAGTGAATGTGATCGGACCCTTCCCCTCTATGCTATACTCAACCCAATCCGTTCACAAATTCTTCATGTGCGTTCTATTTGAAACTCGTTCAAAATCTTCACTGTGTCCTTGTCAGCTGAAGAAATTGCGAACGGAACTTTAAAACTAATCTTATCCAAATTTTCGGTTTTGCCGCTCAAATCGTTCCGCATCCCACGATAAATTTTTTAATTCACCCACGATCTTACACGATCTCCACTACACAGTATGTGGGTGACACATGTCATGCGAAGGAGAAGGGTCAGGGGCACGTTCGTCCCAAATCTTCGAGCGAACAGTTTTTCACTGCTACTATAAATACCCCCTCATCCCTTCCTCACTTCCTTTACTCCGCTCGATCTCTCTCTCCCACTCGAGCTTCCCAAACCCTAGCGCCGCTGCTACTCCATCGTCGCCGGTGAGGAAGAGCTTCACTGCCTCGACCTCGTTGTCGTCGTACTCGCGCCGACCTCGGAAATCTTCACCTCCGTCGCCGCCGTAGATGTCTTCCTCTGCCAAGTTAGGGCGTGGAAGATCTACACCGACGAACTCCACTGTTTCACCTCACTGTTCGTCGTGTTCTTCATTCAGGGTAATTAAAAGTTACTTTTACTGCCCTCCTTGATTCGAAGTTCTCTATAAAATCTTCAAAGGTGTTTTATTCTTCAAATCTTCACACACTAAACACCTCACACGTCATCGGTTCTTGATTCGTTTCTCTAAGCATCATTTTTCTTCAAGATTCCTCAATTGTGTGGATCTTCGATCTATACAACTCTGGAACCTAAGACAAAGAAAGCTTAGTGAAAATCTTCAAGACTCATCTGGTCAAATTCCTCAAACTTGTTCTTTTTGAAAAACCTTCTGAGAACGCATATGACCTCTCCAAATTCCTCGCAACTATACTCTATTCACAGGTACACATGTCAGCTGCTGAATCACTAGGTTCTCATCAACTTAACTCATTTGCAGCGTTCCTCGAAGAAAAGTTGCATACTTCTTCAGAGAATTTGATTGTTCAAATTCCTCAACTGAAGAAATGGCTAATGGTAAAAGGCCACAGAAGGGAGGAAAGAGGCCTGAGGTAAATACAGCGTTTGAGATCCCTGATGACATATATGCTGGGTACTGCACACCTACTGAGGAAATGAAGAATGAGCGCAAAGTGCGCAAACAGAGGATAGAGAGGAGATGGGCAAGAGAATGGAGGGAGTACAGATATGTCACTCCTAAGTACATGAAGAAATTCACACTCAATCCTCCATGCCCAAGAGCTCCATTGGCACCTGGCCAAGTAGCAGCTCCCACCAGCCTCAAGCGCGGTGAGGACTATCCTGATGAATGGGCCAAGCGCCAAGGCAAGTTGGCCAAGCAAGCCAGAGAAGCAATGAGGAAATTCAATGAAGACTCTGCTGTGGCTGCTGCTGCCTCTGCTGAGGCCTCTGTCAAGCCGAGGAAACCCATGCCTAAGAAGCCTTCTCATAAGACAAGGCTTCACCAACAGTGCCCTCACGGCCAAGTTCCTCAGCTGCGCCCTCACGGCCAGACTCTTCAAGGTCCTCACGACCAATCCCTCAAGCTGCTCCTTCAAAATCCTCAGCACCTCCTCCAAAGTCCTCAGCTATTCCGACAAAGTCCTCAGCACCTGCGCATCTGGCCTCGTGCCAAAGGACTACAGGCATCTCCATTGCCTCTGGTGTCTCAGCAAGCTCCTCAGCTGCACTAAATTCTTCATCTGGCCCCACTCTGATGAAGACCAAGGCAACTGCTGGACGAGGTCCTCGGCCAAGTCTTCAAAAGAAGCAAGTCGCTTTCCAAGTGCCATCTGAAGAAGATGAAGCTGATGATGATGAACTTGCAGAAATCATCAGAGACAGACAAGTTAGGGCCGCTAGAGCCAAAGGCACACCTGTGCCACTGCTTTTGGATCCCAAGTTGATCCTCGACTACATTGATCTCTGGAACAAGGACCCAAATACTCCTATGCCTGACTTCAAGCTAACACCTGGTCAAAATCACATGCTGACTCTTTTCATCCAAGAGGAGAAATGGAAATATGATCAGGCCAGGCTGATCAAGAAGGCCCAGTACAGAAAGGAGAAATACCTGAAGAACAACGTTATCACTATGACCATTGATGAACTTGTAAAAATCCAATCTGAAATCAAAACCCTCAGCGATGACTTCCAAGCCTACTATGCTGATTGGCAAGGAGCCAAAGTTAGATTTGTAAAGATAACTGAACAGTTCACTTCAAATGTTGCTGCCCCAACACAACAGGAAATTCCTCAGGCTGAATCATCTGCTCAGCCGACTGAAGAACATGCCAGCACCGCTGATGACAATCAGGTTGCTGAAGAAAATGTGAGTTCCAGGGCTGATGACTGCATTCCAGCCACTGAAGAAATTGCCAGGGCACCCACTAGTGGTGTGCCTGAAGAAACTGAAACACTCAGGGCAACTGCATCAGTTGTGCCTGAAGAAAATCAACCATATTCCTCAGCTGCTCCTGCACCAACTTCAACTCCAATCCTTCCATCTGCATCAGATGTGAAGAAGACCAAGGCTGCAGAGCGTGCTGCAATGAAGAAAAGAAAAGCATCAGCTGCTTCAGATTCTTCAGCTCCGAAGAAAATGAAGCCTATGACAAGCTCATTTGCACATCCGATTGATGTTGTTCCCATCTCAACCAGGCCATCAAAGGACCTTGTTCCTTTTGATGAAGAATATGTGATCCCCAGCGAATCTGATGAAGAAACTCCTTCTGCTGCTTCGTCTGAACCGTTGGATGAAGAAATTGAAGTGGATGTGATCCCTTCAACACCTATCATCTCCTTGCCCATGCCTCAGTTCACAGCTGAAGAGGCTGGCATTGAAGAAATGGAAGATGAAGATGTGGACATTGGCTGCTCCACACCCGTAATCAGTGATGAATTCTGGGAAAGTCAGCATCCAGACTCTCCAATGTTCACCCCTCTACAGCAAATTCCTCAGTCCCCCACACAAACTGTTCACATGGGCTCTGAAGAAACTCATCCCACTGCATCTGTCCATGAGGAAATTCCATCCACTAGCGCTAAAGAAACTGCTGCTACTGAACAACCAACTACGCAGACTGCCACTGAGGAAGAACCAGAAATTCCTCAGCCTGAAGAACCTGCGATTGAGATTCCTGAGGTCGTGATGCAACTCACTGACACTCCTCTGCCAACTCACTGAGATTCCTGAGGATCCATTCTCACGCAAGCAAAAGTTCAAGGCTGATGATTTCTTCGGTGAGCACGTATTCTTTGAAGATTATAACCCATATGACTCTGCTCGCATTAGGAAGAGGCGTTTCTAGACTGCTAGTCAAGCCAATTTCTATTCCTTAGTGTTGTTCAACAAGGAGAAGATTTTCTACCATGAGCATATTCCTCACGTGGATATGGAATCTCTGCCGTGCTTCGCACCAGTCCTCAGTGTTCTTCACGACGCTGGACTGCTCAATTTTTGGTCTGACATCTGCGATTGGAATGAAGAACTGATTCTTCAATTCTATGCCACGCTGGACATCACCGGAAATGCTGAAGATGTGAATTCATGGGTGCTGGACTGGATGTCTGAAAACACTCACTACGCTGCACCAACCTCTGAATTGCTTTGTGCTCTACCACTCAGTCCTCCCCTTGAAGAAGCTCGCTGCATCTACAGTGAACCTGAACTCACACATCATTACATGCAAGTGCTGATGAAGCCTTTGAAACCAGGTCAGGCACCACGGACAAAATTCCTCGTGAAGGAATTGTTGTACGTGCCCAGAACTGTCTATCGTATTCTTACGAGGACAATCAGTCCTATCAAAGGCCACGACTCATCCGATGAGGAAATTGTTGGCATCATGAAGAATCTGGTATTCAACATCGTTCATGGCATTCCTGTCAACTATCACGATTTCTTCATGAGGACTATGGCCAATGTTGCACTGTCTCCGTTTGAGCTGAAGCCTTATGCACCTTGGATCATGAGATTCCTCAGGACAAGGTCTTCACTCAACTACAAAGCTGATTTCCAGAATCATCTCAGCTACTTGCCCCCAATTGAAGTCCTCAAGCAGACATATTCCTCAGTTGATGGGAAGGGCAAGGCACCAGCTGTAATTGATGAAGGCATTCGTCCATTGGATGGACAGTTTCGCAAAGCTGCATCTTATTCCACCAATGATGACTCTGCCACACATGACTCTGCCAATGCTCCCAAGTCCACTCCTCAAGCCACTGCTCCACGTGTGATGACAGACCGTGAACTTCTGTTAGTCTTCACCAGAAGGTGGATCGAAATCACAAATGGGTTAAGCGTCAGTTTGGTTCACTTCTTCACAACATGACTGCCACACACAATGCAGTAAAGAAAAACCACTACTACCTCCATCAAGTCTTCGGTCGCACCTGGGCAATCCTGTCACATCTGTATGGTGAAGAAGATCTGAAGGACATGGGTCTTAATGAAGATTTTGACTGGTCTGCACCTCCACCGAAGAAATTCAAGAAGGTCAAGGTTCCTTCTCTGGTGGCCAGCTCATATTCTTCATCGCGCGACACTGATGAACATGAAGATTTAGACGACACTGTGGCAGGCCCTACATCAACCAACGACCCCAACAACGCTGGCGCTCTTCATCAACTTGATTATCTTCAGGGGCGTTAGTCCTCAGTTTCGATCCTTTTGGTCATTTGATGACAAAGGGGGATAAATTTGAGTTACTCTTCAAGCGGGTCTATTTTATCACCCATATACAACGTTTTTTGCCAAGTTACAACTCTCGTTCTTCTGAAACTTTATTGGATCAAGTTGTAATCTTAAACCTGATGGTGCTCTGATACTTTTGATGCACTATGCTCTGATACTCTTTTCTGCATGCTTATTCCTCGTTAATATTATTGCACGCATGCTGAATTTCATCAGGCACCATATTTCATCATGCATTTCAAATTCTTCATATTATATGTTAAATGCATGTATGAATTACAAGATATAGGGGGAGATCTCCATGATTCAACTCTTCAAGTGTGCATTGCTTCAATAGCAAATTCTCACTATGCACATCTTTAGGGGGAGTTCTTCTATATCTTGCAATCAAATTCCTCAATGTCAGTATTTACACTTCATATGTTTATCCTCATTGAAAACTAACCTATATTGTCATCAATCACCAAAAAGGGGGAGATTGTAAGTGCATCTAGTGCCCCTTAGTGATTTTGGTGTATTGAAGACTTATAGGTTAAGGGACTAATGCGTGTGTGAGTGTACACAGGTCTATAAGTCTATGAGGAGTTTGATATTTACAGGAAAGGTTGACCCCTAAAAATGAATATCTTCGACTGAAGATTTTGGTATTTCTGAAGACTTTCATGAAGACTTTGAAAGTGAAGAAATTGGTGTGTCCATGAAGACTTGATATTCATGCAAGGAATATGAAGCTTGAAGACTTTCGTTTTCATAGTTTTGTTTTTCTCTTTCTTGAGTCATAGGAAACACCGTACTATTAAAGGGGGTCGAGGAAATACTAAGGAAAAATTTCCATGTGATGCTCAACTCAAAATCCTACACCTACCAATCCCTTCGAGTGAAGCCATTGGAAATCTCATACAGTTCAGTCAATTTCTTCAGTGACAGAGACGAAGTTCTTCTGGTCTCTGAGGAATTTGTCCTGACTGAGGAGTTAGGAATTCGCCAGTGTGGATTGCCTACACAGTGAGGAACATGATAGCCCTGAGGATTTTGCCACTCAAAATTCCGACCGTTGCTGTGCTATGCACCAGCTGTTCCAAAATATCTATCCACCTAATGGTCATATCATTGAAGGGCATTTATGTCTTATCATGTCAGGCTGCTCCCTAGGCTATAAATAGCCGCCCCCTACAACCACTAGCTGGGAGAGGCTGCTCTGAAAGAAACCGACACTTGTCAATTTAGAGCAACCCATCCTCCGAGGACTTTGAGCGAAAATCATCAAGTGAGGAAAAACCAAAAACCAAAAACCCAAAACCCAAACACCTACAAACCCCAAGTGATTGAGCATCACTGAAGAGATTGATCCTGAGTGCATCCGACGCTTGTTACCTTTGAAGACTGTGCTTCTTCCAGATGGTTAGGCTTCATGGTCTAGAGCATCCAAGAGGAATTGTGGATCGCCGGGTGACCAAGTTTGTGAAGGTTTGTAAGTCGCCTGAAGACTTACCAGGAGTGATTGGACGAGGTCTGTGTGACCTTAGTTCAAGGAGAATACAGTGAGGACTGGGTGTCTTGGACTAAGTGTCCTTGACTGGGTGTCCGGGACTATGTGTCCTCGAGTTTAAATACTCAGCCGCTCCAACCAGACGTACAACTGAGACAGCAGTTGGAACTGGTCTACCAAATCATTGTCTTCACCGAGCTTACATGTTCTATTTCCTCAACTCTTTCATTTCCTCATAACTGTGATGTATGTTTGTTCATATCTGTGCTAGAAGACCTTGACTGAAGACTTTCTCAATTTCCTCAGTTCAATTTCTTCAGTCTATTTGTCTTCATCATGTGTTATTCTGTTATTACGCTTCCTGTACTTTGTGCCTGTCTTCATTTCATCATGATGACTGTGCTTGTATTCTATTGTGTTTACCCTTGAGTACTTATTCCGCTGCTAATAGTTCTTTGCTAAGGAATTTCCTCACCGGCAAATTCCTCAGTGAAGAATTTCATAAAAATCGCCTATTCACCCCCCCCTCTAGTCGATATAACGCACTTTCAGCTAGCCTCTCTAGTACCGCACAACTTTCGCCGGTACCATAAACCCACCATATACCTTCCTCAAAACAGCCACCATACCTACCTATTATGGCATTTCCATAGCCATTCCGAGATATATTGCCATGCAACTTTCCACCATCCAGTTTATCATGACACATTCATCATTGTCATATTGCTAGCATGATCATGTAGTTGACATAGTATTTGTGGCAAAGCCACCGTTCATAATTCTTTCATACTTGTCACTCTTGATTCATTGCATATCCCGGTACACCGCCGGAGGCATTCATATAGAGTCATACTTTGTTCTAGTATTGAGTTGTATCATTGAGTTGTAAATAAATAGAAGTGTGATGATCATCATTTAATAGAGCATTATCCCAAAAAAAGAGAAAGGCCATAAAAAAATAAAGGCCAAATAAATAAAAATATAAAAATAAAGGCCAAATAAAAGAAGAAGGGACAATGCTACTATCCTTTTACCACACTTGTGCTTCAAAGTAGCACCATGATCTTCATAGTAGAGAGTCTCTTATTTTATCACTTTCATATACTAGTGGGAATCTTTCATTATAAAACTTGGCTTGTATATTCCAATGATGGGCTTCCTCAAAATGCCCTAGGTCTTCGTGAGCAAGCAAGTTGGATGAACACCCACTAGTTTGTTTTGTTGAGCTTTCATACACTTATAGCTCTAGTGCATTCGTTGCATGGCAATCCCTACTCACTCACATTGATATCTATTGATGGGCATCTCCATAGCCCGTTGATACGCCTAGTTGATGTGAGACTATACTCTCCCTTTTTGTCTTCTCCATGACCACCATTCTATTCCACCTATAGTGCTATTCCATGGCTCACGCTCATGTATTGCGTGAAGATTGAAAAGGTTTGAGAACATCAAAAGTATGAAACAATTGCTTGGCTTGTCATCGGGGTTGTGCATGATTTAAATATTTTGTGTGGTGAAGATGGAGCATAGCCAGACTATATGATTTTGTAGGGATAACTTTCTTTGGCCATGTTATTTTGAGAAGACATGATTGCTTTGTTAGTATGCTTGAAGTATTATTATTTTTATGTCAATATGAACTTTTGTCTTGAATCTTTCGGATCTGAATATTCATATCACAAGTAAGAAGAATTACATTGAAATTATGCCAACTAGCATTCCACATCAAAAATTATCTTTTTTTATTATTTACCTACTCGAGGACGAGCAGGAATTAAGCTTGGGGATGCTTGATACGTCTCCAATGTATCTATAATTTTTGATTGCTTCATGCTATATTATCTACTATTTTGGGCAATATTGGGCTTTATTATCCACTTTTATATTACTTTCGGGACTAACCTATTAATCGGAGGCCCAACCCAGATTTGTTGTTTTATGCCTATTTCAGTGTTTTGAAGAAAAGGAATATCAGACGGAGTCGAAACAGAATGAAATCAACTAGAGAAGTTATTTTTGGAACAAAAGCCACCCGATGGACTTGGACCCTACGTCAAGGAAGGAAGGAGGAGCTCACGAGGGTAGGGGGCGCGCCCACCCCCTAGGGCGGGCCCCCTGTCTCGTGGGGCCCCCGTGGCTCCTCCGACGTCCTCCCTGCACCCATATATATCCACGTACCCTAAAACTTCCAGAACACAGAATAGATCGAGAGTTCCGCCGCCAGAAGCCTCCGTAGCCACCGAAAACCAATCTAGACCCGTTCCGGCACCCTGCTGGAGGGGGCAATCCCTCTCCGGTGGCCATCTTCATCATCCCGGTGCTCTCCATGATGAGGAGGGAGTAGTTCTCCCTCGGGGCTGAGCGTATGTACCAGTAGCTATGTGTTTGATCTCTCTCTCTCTCTCTCATGTTCTTGATTTGGCACGATCTTGATGTATCGCGAGCTTTGCTATTATAGTTGGATCTTATGTTTCTCCTCCCCCTCTACTCTCTTGTAATGAATTGAGTTTCCCCTTCGAAGTAATCTTATCGGATTGAGTCTTTAAAGATTTGAGAACACTTGATGTATGTCTTGTCGTGGATATCTGTGGTGACAATGGGATATCACATGATTCACTTGATGTATGTTTTGGTAATCAACTTGCGGGTTCCGCCCATGAACCTATGCATAGGGGTTGGCACACATTTTCGTCGTGATTCTCCAGTAGAACTTTGGGGCACTCTTTGAGGTCCTATGTGTTGGTTGAATAGATGAATCTGAGATTGTGTGATGCATATCGTATAATCATACCCACGGATACTTGAGGTGACATTGGAGTATCTAGGTGACATTAGGGTTTTGGTTGATTTGTGTCTTAAGGTGTTATTCTAGTACGAACTCTAGGGCTGTTTGTGACACTTATAGGAATAGCCCAACGGATTGATTGGAAAGAATAACTTTGAGGTGGTTTCGTACCCTACCATAATCTCTTCGTTCGTTCTCTGCTATTAGTGACTTTGGAGTGACTCTTTGTTGCATGTTGAGGGATAGTTTTATGATCCAATTATCTTAGTATTGTTGAGGGAACTTACACTAGCGAAAGTATGAACCCTAGGCCTTGTTTCCTAGCATTGCAATACCGTTTACGCTCACTTTTATCATTAGTTACCTTACTGTTTTTATATTTTCAGATTAAAAATACTTTTAGCTACCATCCATATACCACTTGTATCACCATCTCTTCGCCGAACTAGTGCGCCTATACAATTTACCATTGTATTGGGTGTGTTGGGGACACAAGAGACTCTTTGTTATTTGGTTGCAGGGTTGCTTGAGAGAGACCATCTTCATCCTACGCCTCCTATGGATTGATAAGCCTTAGGTCATCCACTTGAGGGAAATTTGCTACTGTCCTACAAACCTCTGCACTTGGAGGCCTAACAACATCTACAAGAAGAAGGTTGTGTAGTAGACATCAGTACAATTGCCTCATGAAGTTCTACTTTCCTCTCACTCACTTCTTTCGAGAGAAACTCCTTCTCTAGAAAGGATCCATTTTTAGCAACAAATATCTTGCCTTCAGATCTATGATAGAAGGTGTACCCAATAGTCGCTTTTGGGTATCCTATGAAGACACATTTTTCCAATTGGGGTTCGAGCTTATCAGGTTGAAACTTTTTCACATAAGCATCGCAGCCCCAAACTTTAAGAAATGACAACTTGGGTTTCTTGCCAAACCACGGTTCATAAGGTGTCGTCTCAACGGATTTAGATGGTGCCCTATTTAACATGAATGCATCCGTCTCTAAAGCATAACCCCAAAACGATAACGGTAAATCGGTAAGAGACATCATAGATCGCACCATATCTAATAAAGTGCGGTTACGACGTTCAGACACACCATTACGTTGTGGTGTTCCAGGTGGCGTGAGTTGCAAAACTATTCCGCATTGTTTCAAATGAAGACCAAACTCGTAACTCAAATATTCTCCTCCATGATCAGATCGTAGAAACTTTATTTTCTTGTTACGATGATTTTCCACTTCACTCTGAAATTCTTTGAACTTTTCAAATGTTTCAGACTTATGTTTCATCAAGTAGATATACCCATATCGGCTCAAATCATCTGTGAAGGTCAGAAAATAACGATACCCTCCACGAGCATCAATACTCATCAGACCGCATACATCACTATGTATTATTTCCAATAAGTCTGTTGCTCTTTCATTGTTCCGGAGAACGGAGTCTTCGTCATCTTGCCCATGAGGCATGGTTCGTAAGCATCAAGTGATTCATAATCAAGTGATTCCAAAAGTCCACCAGCATGGAATTTCTTCATGCACTTTACACCAATATGACCTAAATGGCACTGCCACAAATAAGTTGCACTATCATTATTAAACTTATATCTTTTGGCTTCAATACTATGAATATGTGTATCGCTACTATCAAGATTTAGTAAAAATAGACCACTCATCAAGGGTGCATGACCATAAAAGATATTACTCATATAAATAGAACAACCATTATTCTCTAATTTACATGAATAACTGTCTAGCATCAAACAAGATCCAGATATAATGTTCTTGCTTAATGCTGGCACCAAATAACAATTATTCAGGTCTAAAACTAATCCCGAAGGTAGATGTACAGGTAGCGTGCCGACGGTGATCACATCGACTTTGGAACCATTTCTCACGCGCATCGTCACCTCGTCCTTAGCCAATCTTTGCTTAATCCGTAGCCCCTGTTTCGAGTTGCAAATATTAGAAACAGAACTAGTATCAAATATCCAGGCGCTACTGCGAGCATTAGTAAGATACACATTAATAACATGTATATCAAATATACCTTTCACTTTGCCATCCTTCTTATTCACCAAATACTTGGGGCAGTTTCGCTTCCAGTGACCAGTCCCTTTGCAGTAGAAGCACTCAGTCTCAGACTTAGGTCCAGTCTTGGGCTTCTTCACTTGAGCAGCAACTTGCTTGCTGTTCTTCTTGAAGTTCCCCTTCTTCCCTTTGCCCTTCTTCTTGAAACTGGTGGTCTTGTTGACCATCAACACTTGATGCTCCTTCTTGATTTCTACCTCCGCAACCTTTAGCATTGCGAAGAGCTCGGGAATTGTCTTATCCATCCCTTGCATATTATAGTTCATCACGAAGCTCTTGTAGCTTGGTGGCAGTGATTGAAAAACTCTGTCAATGACACTATCATCATGAAGATTAACTCCCAGCTGAATCAAGTGGTTGTGGCACCCATACATTCTGAGTATATGTTCATTGACAGAACTATTCTCCTCCATTTTGCACCTGTAGAACTTATTGGAGATTTCATATCTCTCAATCCGAGCATTTTCTTGAAATATTAATTTCAACTCCTGGAACATCTCATATGCTCCATGACGTTCAAAATGTCGTTGAAGTCCCGGTTCTAAGCCGTAAAGCATGGCACACTAAACTATCGAGTAGTCATCAGCTTTGTTTTGCCAGACGTTCTTAACGTCGTCAGCAGCATCTGCAGCAGGCTTGTCACCCAACGGTGCTTCCAAGACGTAATTCTTCTGTGCAGCAATGAGGATAATCCTCAAGTTACGGACCTAGTCCGTGTAATTGCTACCATCATCTTTCAACTTAGCTTTCTCTAGGAACGCATAAAATTCAACGGAACAACAGCACGGACCATTTATCTACAACAACATAGACATGCAAAATACTATCAGGTACTAAGTTCATGACAAATTAAAGTTCAATTAATCATATTACTTAAGAACTCCCACTTAGATAGACATCCCTCTAATCATCTAAGTGCTCACGTGATCCATATCAACTAAACAATGTCCGATCATCATGTGAGATGGAGTAGTTTTCAATGGTGAACATCACTATGTTGATCATATCTACTATATGACTCACGCTCGACCTTTCGGTCTCAGTGTTCCGAGGCCATATCTGCATATGCTAGGCTCGTCAAGTTTAACCTGAGTATTCTGCGTGTGCAAAACTGGCTTGCACCCGTCGTATGTGAACGTAGAGCTTATCACACCCGATCATCACGTGGTGTCTCGACACGACGAACTGTAGCAACGGTGCATACTCAGGGAGAACACTTGTACCTTGAAATTTAGTGGGAGATCATCTTATAATGCTACCGCCGTACTAAGTAAAATAAGATGCATAAAGGATATTCATCACATGCAATAAAATAAGTGATATGATATGGCCATCATCATCTTGTGCCTTTTGATCTCCATCTCCAAAGCACCATCATGATCACCATCGTCACCGGCTTGACACATTGATCTCCATCGAAGCATCATTGTCGTCTCGCCAACTATTTCTTCTATGACTATCGCTACCGCTTCGTGATAAAGTAAAGCAATTACATGGCGATTGCATTTCATACAATAAAGCGACAACCATATGGCTCCTGCTAGTTGCCGATAACTGTGTTACAAAACATGATCATCTCATACAACAATTTATATAATCACGTCTTGACCATATCACATCACAACACGCCCTGCAAAAACAAGTTAGACGTCCTCTATTTTGTTGTTGCAAGTTTTACGTGGCTGCTATGGGCTTAGCAAGAACCGTTCTTACATACGCATCAAAAATCACAACGTAGTATAGTGATTGCTTTTTGATCTTCAGAAAGAACCCTGTTCATTGAAACCGATTCAACTAAAGTTGGAGAAACAGACACCACTAGCCACCTATGAGTGAAGCACGTCAGTAGAACCAGTCTCGCATAAGCGTACGCGTAATGTCAGTCTAAGCCGCTTCATCCAACAATACCACTGAATCAAGAATAAACTAGTGAAGGCAAGAAATATGTATATACTCACGCCCACAACTCATTTATGTTCTACTCGTGCATATAACATCTACGCATAGACCTTACTCGGATGCCACTGTTAGGGAACGTAGTATTTCAAAAAAATTCCTACGATCATGCAAGATCTATCTAGGAGATGCATAGCAACGAGAGGGGGAGAGTATGTCTACGTACCCTCATAGACCGAAAGCGGAAGCGTTAAGTAATGCGGTTGATGTAGTCGAACGTCTTCGCGATCCAACCGATCAAGTACCGAACGCACGACACCTCCGCGATCTGCACACGTACAGCTTAGTGACGTCCCTCGTACTCTTGATCCAGTTGAGGCTGAGGGAGAGTTTTGTCAGCACGACGGCGTGATGACAGTGATGATGAAGTTACCGATGCAGGGCTTCGCCTAAGCACTACAACGATGTGACCGAGGTGGAAATCTATGGAGGGGGCACCGCACACGGCTAAGACAACTGTCAACTTGTGTGTCTAATGGGGTGCCCTCCTCCCCCGTATATAAAGGAGTGTAGGAGGGCAGGGCAGGGCCGACCCTCTCTATGGCGCGCCCCAAGGGGGATTCCTACTCCTAGTTGGAGTAGGTTCCCCCCTTTTCCCTAGTTGGAGTAGGAGAAGAAGGAAGAGGGAGAAGGAGAGAAGGAAAGGGGGGCCGGCCCCTTCCCAATTTGGATTGCGCTTGGGGGGGCCCACTTGGCCACCTCCTCCTCTCTCCCACTATGTCCCATTAAGGCCCATTGACTCCCCGGGGGTTCCGGTAACCCCCCGGTACTCCGGCAATTGTCTGAACTTATCCGAAACCATTCTGGTGTCCAAACATAGCCTTCCAATATATCAATCTTTATGTCTCGACCATTTCGAGACTCCTCATCATGTCCATGATCACATCCGGGACTCCGAACCACCTTCAGTACATCAAAACAGATAAACCCATAATACTGATCGTCATCGAACGTTAAGCGTGCGGACCCTACGGGTTCAAAAACTATGTAGACATGACCGAGACTCATCTCTGGTCAATAACCAATAGCGGAACCTAGATGCTCATATTGGTTCCTACATATTCTACGAAGATCTTTATCGGTCAAACCGCATAACAACATACGTTGTTCCCTTTGTCATCGGTATGTTGCTTGCCCGAGATTCGATCGTCGGTATCATCATACCTAGTTCAGTCTCGTTATCGGCAAGTCTCTTTACTCATTCTGTAATGCATCATCTCGTAACTAACTCATTAGTCACACTGCTTGCAAGGCTTATAGTGATGTGCATTGCCGAGAGGGCCCAGAGATACCTCTCTGACAATCGGAGTGACAAATCCTAATCTCGCTCTATGCCAACTCAACAAACACCATCGGAGACACCTGTAGAGCATCTTTATAATCACCCAGTTACTTGTGACGTTTGATAGCACACTAAGTGTTCCTCCGGTATTCGGGAGTTGCATAATCTCATAGTCATAGGAACATGTATAAGTTATGTAGAAAGCAATAGCAACAAACTAAATGATCATAGTGCTAAGCTCACAGATGGGTCAAGTCAATCACATCATTCTCTAATGACGTGTTCCCGTTTATCAAATGATAACTCTTATCCATGGCTAGGAAACTTAACCATCTTTGATTAACGAGCTAGTCAAGTAGAGGCATACTAGTGACTCTCTGTTTGTCTATGTATTCACACATGTACTAAGTTTCCGGTTAATACAATTCTAGCATGAATAATAAACACTTATCATGATATAAGAAAATATAAATAACAACTTTATTATTGCCTCTAGGGCATATTTCCTTCAGGGTGAACAAATTATTGTCGAGCAATTGATAGAAAAGCGCAAACTTATGACGATATCCAAGGCAATGATTATGAATATAGGCATCATGTCCGTGTCAAGTAGACCGACTCCTGCCTGCATCTACTACTATTACTCCACACATCGACCACTATCAAGCATGCATCTAGTGTATTAAGTTCATAAGAACGGAGTAACGCCTTAAGTAAGATGACATGATGTAGAGGGATAAACTCAAGCAATATGATGAAAACCCCATCTTTTTACCCTTGATGACAACAATACAATACGTGTCTCGCCACCCCTACTTTGTCACTCGGTGAGATCACCACAAGATTGAACCCAAAACTAAGCACCTCTCCCATTACAAGAAAAACCAATCTAGTTGGACAAACCAAACCGATAATTCGAAGAGAAATACAAGGATATCAAATCATGCATATAAGAATTCAGAGAAGATTCAAATAATTTTCATAGATAAACTGATCATAAATGTACAATTCATCGGATCTTGACAAACACACCGCAAAAGAAGATTACATCGTATAGATCTCAAGAACATCGAGGAGAACATGGTATTGAGGATCAAAGAGAGAGAAGAAGCAATCTAACTACTAGCTATGGACCCATAGGTCTGTGGTAAACTATTCACGCTTCATTGGAAGGGCAATAGAGTTGATGTAGAAGCCCTCCGTGATCGAATCACCCTCCGGTAGTGTGCCGGAAAAGGTCCCTGGATGGGATCTCACTGGTACATAATGTTACGGCGGCGGAAAAGTATTTTGGGGCATGCTTCTGGTCGTTTGGGAATATTTGTGAATTTATAGAGCTGGGAGGAAGGTTGGTGGACTCCCGAGGGGCCCACAAGCCAAGGGCGTCCCCCCTAGGGCGCGCCCTGAGGGCTTGTGGAGCCCTCGTGACTCTTCTGACTTCATCTGCAAGTTATGTGGGTGTCTTCTAGTCCAAGAAAAATCATCGCGAAAGTTTTATTTGTTTGGACTCCGTTTGATATTCCTTTTCTGTAAAACTCAAAAATAAGGAAAAAATAGAAAGTGCCACTGGGTTAATACGCTAGTCCCAAAAATAATATAAAATAGCATACTAATGCATATAAAACATCCAAAATAGATAATATAGTAGCATGGAACAATAAAAAATTATAGATACGTTGGAGACGTATCAGCTACCCTGCCGCTTGTCATCGCTGCTGCAGGAACCTCGTCGCGGCTTCGACCTCACTCCAGAAACCATCCCATAGAGAACTAGCGAATACGCCGAAGAGTCTACTACCGCAACCCTACTATGACCAAGCCATCACACATCCACATAGCTGTTGGCGCACTAGTCGCCGACGACCACCACCACTCACCATGGATCCATCTATAGCTGAGACTAGCTCCAAAGCAATGTCCTCAAGTGGAAACCACAAAAAAGTGCCACCATCTCCCGGTCCGGGACAACTCGGTCCAAGTTTCCCTCAAAGCGACAAGGGCAACGCGACCAGGGCGGCATCGACGACACCTTCAGCAAGGAGACGACACCCGCAAATAGCACTGTCGTTGGCCTAGACCACATAGGTGCTCAACTTTCACCGACAGCCTCGCCTCATAGACCCATGGCTATCTGGCTCAGCTGAACCAGCTGTCGTGGTTCTAAGTCTGACAGTAGAATAGGGGTAGTATAACGGAGCATGATCTATCGAGATGCATATGGGTGACACGGTGGTTTTAGCGAGTTCGGGCCTCTCACGGTGGAGATAACAACCCTACGTCTCGTGCTCCGGAGAGGCTTGGTTTTATCTGAGTATATATCCGGAGATTACAATGTGTGTGAGCGAGAGGGACGGATCCCCATGCCTGAGCTTAAGTCCTGAGACCAATGGTGAAAAGAGAGAGAGGTGGAAGAAGACCCCCTGTCTAGTGGTGGGGGGTGGCTTATATAGAGTGCGCCACCCCCTCACCTCCTATGTTACAAAGTGGGGTATGAATGCCATAATGCCAGCCCGCTATTAAGCCCTCACTATTAGAAAGATGCCGACTGCCTTGCTGCCTGCTGGTCTTCGTATATCCGAGTGAGTCGTACGGTCGAGTGGTGAACCGTCATCCGAGTGGATGATATGTTGCTTGGTCGAGTGGATAGTATGCTGCTTGTCCGAGTGGATAGTGTGTCTGTATGAAATTGACCTGGACCCACATGTTGTGTGGACCCCATGCTTCATGATATTTCGACCCTTCATGGGCCTACCTGTTATGTGTATCCCCAACATTAGCCCCCGAATCGATTGCGATTTTGCAGAACGAGTTGGTGTAAGACACAGTTTGGTCCGAGTGATTACAGAAATACTCGGTACATGTCGCCGTGCTTTCAGACAACCACGGTTTGAACAAAATCTCAATGGATTCCGGCACCATGCTTCCCGACTAATCGAGGTAAGTGTCTATGAGGAGCAACTTGGTGACATTCGTTCATCTCTCGGGAGAGGTTTAACTCATGATCTGAGTATGGGTGTGTCATTAAATCTGTGCGACCGGATTGACACATGGACTGTTCTCTTAGAGAGATGCCATTCTTATCCCGGAGGAACGTCAATACGAGTCGGTTTTAGATCCACACTTGTGAGTTTCACACTTTGAGTCCTAGAATAAGGCTCAAAACAGGTCCACGGAGGAGCGTTAAACTCGCCTTATAGAATATTTTTTGGAGTGATTTGGAGCTGGGCCTGCATCGAGTAACTGATTACTCGGAATTTCTTCACGCCTGGAACGTGTCTTTTTTGTTGTTTGGCCGTCACTCAGGTTGTGCGGACCGTTCCGAGTGGATACCATTCCAGTGGGGGCACGCTGAGTGCACCCACTGGGTGTAGTCCCCGAGACTGCTGTCGACTGCGGGCAGTCGGCGGGAGTCTTAGAGCCTGTCTTTTTGTTGTTGTTTGGCCGTCACTTGGGTTGGGCGGACCGTTCCGAGTGGATACCATTCCAGTGGGGGCACGCTGAGTGCACCTACTGGGTGTAGTCCCCGAGACTGCTGTCGACTGCGGGCAGTCGGCGGGAGTCTTAGAGCCTGTCTTTTTGTTGTTGTTTGGCCGTCACTCGGGTTGGGCGGACCGTTCCGAGTGGATACCATTCCAGTGGGGGCACGCTGAGTGCACCCACTGGGTGTAGTCCCCGAGACTGCTGTCGACTGCGGGCAGTCGACGGGAGTCTTAGAGCCTGTCTTTTTGTTGTTGTTTGGCCGTCACTCGGGTTGGGCGGACCGTTCCGAGTAGATACCATTCCAGTGGGGGCACGCTGAGTGCACCCACTGGGTGTAGTCCCCGAGACTGCTGTCGACTGCGGGCAGTCGGCGGGAGTATGAGAGAACTAAAACTCTTCTTAGCTGGTACTGATCGAACTTGTTCTTCTCTGACTCGGAGGTCGAGTAATACTGGAGATGGGTTTGCATCGAGCAAAATGTTTCTTTCTGAGTCCTCTTCCAGTGGGGGCACGCTGAGTGCACCCACTGGGTGTAGTCCCCGAGCCTCTGTCGGACTAGATGAGTCTGGCAGAGGGTTTAAGTCTTTCGGTAAACCTCCATGCAGTTGGCATGGCAAATATCTTTGTCTGGAATTGAATCAATCGGATGGATGCGTAACGAGGTGGTTGTACGAACGATGAGTAAGGTCGCCTGTACGATTCAGCGATGGCGCTTCATTTTTACCCTTTTGCATGAAAAGGGGTATTTATCCAAGTGGACGTGCTTCACTTATAGATCTTCGGCGAACCGAGCATGTATGGTCAGAAGAATATCTTGATGTGATCAACAGGTTGACCAAATGGGCGTAACCCCTGAGGGTGACATGGCCAACGCCGCGCGTAGCCCCCGAGTGATGCTTGAAGGAGGTAAGCTTGCTACAGAGTGTGATATGAGGTTTGACCATATGAGTAACTTAGCCGTTCCCGTGCTGGGGGTGTAGAGGTAAAGACATGCCCAACTGATGGTGACGCGCGGGGCGGCCGAGGGGCGAGGACGTGTATAACCGAGTGGCGACGCGCGGGGCGGCCGAGTGGTGAAGACGTGCAAAACCGAGTGGCGCCGCGCGGGGCGGGCGAGTGGTGAAGACATGCAGAACCAAGTGGCGATGCGCGGGGCGGCCGAGTGGTGAAGACGCACACAACCGAGTGGAGACGCGCGGGGCGGACGAGTGATGAAGACGTGCGCAACCGAGTGGCGACGCGCGGGGCGGCCGAGTGGT
>NC_041392.1:562560105-562561715 GCF_002162155.2 Triticum dicoccoides | reverse complement strand
GAAGACGTGCAGAACCAAGTGGCGATGCGCGGGGCGGCCGAGTGGTGAAGACGCACACAACCGAGTGAAGACGCGCGGGGCGGACGAGTGATGAAGACGTGCGCAACCGAGTGGCGACGCGCGGGGCGGCCGAGTGGTGAAGACGTGCAAAACCGAGTGGCGCCGCGCGGGGCGGCCGAGTGGTGAAGACGCGCACAACCGAGTGGCGACGCGCGGGGCGGCCGAGTGAAGGACTAAGTGTCCAGCTGAGTGGCAAAAATGGTCCTTGAAGGAGTTAGCCAGATGCTTTTGAAGCTGATGTAGCGACAAGGTCGGTGTAGTGTGGCTGTGGCGCAACAAGACCGGTGCGACAACTGAATTTGAGTAGGAACGAAGATGGCACGCAGAGTGTCTGGGTGATTATGAAATTTGTCAGAGTGATGGATCGAATGTACTTGTTGAAGTGAAGGGTCTGATTGGTGATGAAGTACTCGACCACTTAGGAGAGTGTCATTCCAAATGAGATGCAGCCCCCGAGTGCGGCGTAGCCCCCGAGCATACTACAGGTTTCGACAACGGACATGTCGGAATATGAGAAATATAGTTTTGAATGGATGATTTGTAATTCATCGAGTCGGATTTGGGTAAAGATGAGGAGAAGCTTCCGAGTGATGCTCGGAAGAAGCAAACTCGCAAAAGAGTGAAGTGTGAAGTTTAATTATGAAAGGGACTTATCTGTCTCATGCCCGACGAGGTCTATATCATTGATACGATGAAGAGAATTCCATAGAGGGGTTGGCCAGACGTGTTTGAAATCAATAGGGCGACAAAGTCAGTGTTGTGGTGCGCTAGGACCAGTATGGAGACCGAGTCCGAGCAGCGATGAAGTTGGCGCGTAGGGCCGTCGAGTGATCGCGGTAACTTGTGTAAAAAATGGCACAAGTCAACACAATAATTTCTTGAGGAAATTTGATGTGTGCTGAAATGATTTGTGTGAATAACACCCATAGACACCCGCTGGGAGTGCAAGGGGCTTGCTGGTTGACCAGCAAAAGTTTAAAAGAGCGAAGGATTCGTTCGCACTTGTCGAAGCGAGAAATCCTACTGAACTTGTTGGAATACTGGCTAAAATAAAATGGAAGTGTAGTGTTTTGACTGAGTTGCAGCCCCGGAGGACCGATGCAAACTCGAAATGAAGAACGACACATGGTGTTCGTGAATGATATATGCGAATAAAAGGAAGTTGGACTTCGGAGTCACATAACCAGTACTAAGCAAGTATGTGAAAATAAGCAGTCGAGCGTAGAGGTACACTCGGTGGTGTGGCCTCCGAGTGAACCTGATGTGTGAATTATGGAATACTCGGGAAGACGAAAATAACAGAATGTAAAATGACTTAGCTGTCTGAAGGCGCGCAGGGCGGTCGAGTGGTGATGAGGTGACCAACCGATTGGCGACGCGCGGGGCGGCCGAGTGCTGATGAGGTGATCAACCGATGGCGAAGCGCGGGGCGGCCAAGTGGTGATGAGGTGACCAACCGAGTGGTGACGCGCGGAGCGGCCGAGTGGTGATGAGGTGACCAACCGTGTTGCGACGCGCGGAGCGGCCCAGTGGTGATGAGGTGACCAACC
>NC_041392.1:562555941-562557468 GCF_002162155.2 Triticum dicoccoides | reverse complement strand
GCGTGTGTGCAAGTAGGATAAGTTGATGATGACGCGAGCAGCTTCATGACCTCATGCAGGACGACTGAGGACACGTCCGATCGAGCGATGATGTATGAGTGGCCGAGTGGTGGCGTACGAACGTCCGATTGCCAGTGACCCGGTTTGGTCGAGTGAGCCAGTCCCATCCGAGTGACGATGCCGATGCCAATTGGAGGGAGTTGCTGCCGAGTGCAATAGTTTCCGAGGCGATGGACTTGACGCCTTACGTGAACGAGGCTGTCGGCTGGCGATGGAGAGTAGTAGCTCGGGATGTGGATCTTGCTGACATCGTGGCCTCCGATGATGCACTCGACATGGAGCATCACGTCGACTGACTTGGCAGAGCTGACAGGCATGATGAGCCTGACCGTGGCGGTTACGACGGATAGATGCGATGCATGTGGAGGTACGGCCAGCCTTATCCGAGTGTATCCTGCATGTTACCCGAACATTCAGGCAACAGATTAATACTGTAACGCAGAGTACTAATTGTGTGCGCTTTTGAAGAGTAGTAACAGCAAATGTATTAGCATGCAATTATGGTTGCACCGGACTGCATGTTTCGTTTTTGCATGCCACAAATTAAGCCCCCATTCACCACTGGCTGCATTCACGGCATGCATGCATCGGCTGCTGCGTTAAGTACGCAGTTAATGGCGTGGGAGCCTAACCGATTGGGTGAACATGCAACAGAGAAGATCGACGAAAAAACTACGTACGCATGGATGCGTTCAGCGCTGGTCGTAGTTACGACATGCATTGGCTGCCGCATTATGTACGCAGTTAATGGCACGGGTGCCTAACCGATCCAATGAACTTGCAGCCGAGAGGATTGAGGAAAAAACTACGCATGCATGGATAAGTATTAATTAAAGGAAGAGGGAAAGATTACGACCGGGCGCGGACGACGGATGCCTTGTCTTCTCGCGAAGTCGGGTCGCTTGTCGTGGTCGCCGGGAAGATCCAGACCGTTTTTGCAGTCGCTGTTGAGGCGTGCCATGCGTGAGGGGCCGCCGTCAACGTCGTAGATGAGGGCGGAAACGACGTGGTGGATTGCGCCGGTGCCTATGTGTAGGAGCTCGGTGGTGGAGTCGTAGACGAGGTCGGGGACGACGGGACGGACCCGTCGCTGGCCGTTTGCAGGAGCTCGACGGTAGCGTCGAGGCAGGAGGAGACGCAGCGGACCGCGTTGGTGGCCGTTTGCGGCGGTTGCCTTTGACAATGATCCGTTGAGAAGACTAGAAAGATGAAGAGCGGCTCGTCCTGTTCTCTTCTCCTCTGTTTCATGATAAACTCATGGCTAGATAATGTATTGTAAAAAGACTAGGTTCAATGGAAACTTCCCTGATCCTTTTGTTTGTACGAATGGCGCGATGACCAAAGCGCCAATTTCTCTGGCGATGGTAGTTGATCTGCTGTTGAAGATTGAAGAAAAAACCATTTGCACCATGGTTCGATAGACGCCATGCCCCACGGTGGGCGCCAACTGTCGTGGTTCTAAGTCTG
>NC_041392.1:562554243-562555231 GCF_002162155.2 Triticum dicoccoides | reverse complement strand
GTGGTGATGAGGTGACCAACCGAGTGGCGACGCGCGGGGCGGCCGAGTGGTGATGAGGTGACCAACCGAGTGGCGACGCGCAGAGCGGCCCAGTGGTGATGAGGTGACCAACCGAGTGGCGACGCGCGGGGCGGCCGAGTGGTGATGAGGTGACCAACCGAGTGGCGACGCGCGGGGCGGCCGAGTGGTGATGAGGTGACCAACCGAGTGGCGACGCGCAGAGCGGCCCAGTGGTGTAGACACGTCCCGCGGCATGGCGACGCACGGGGCGGCCAAGTGATGAAGATGCTTGCCGCGGAGTGACGATGCGCGGGGCGTCCGAGTGATGTAGACACGTCCCGCAGAGTGGCGACACCCGGAGCGTCCAAGTGAAGTAGACCCGTCCCGCGGAGTGGCGACACGCGTGTGTGCAAGTAGGATAAGTTGATGATGACGCGAGCAGCTTCATGACCTCATGCAGGACGACTGAGGACACGTCCGATCGAGCGATGATGTATGAGTGGCCGAGTGGTGGCGTACGAACGTCCGATTGCCAGTGACCCGGTTTGGTCGAGTGAGCCAGTCCCATCCGAGTGACGATGCCGATGCCAATTGGAGGGAGTTGCTGCCGAGTGCAATAGTTTCCGAGGCGATGGACTTGACGCCTTACGTGAACGAGGCTGTCGGCTGGCGATGGAGAGTAGTAGCTCGGGATGTGGATCTTGCTGACATCGTGGCCTCCGATGATGCACTCGACATGGAGCATCACGTCGACTGACTTGGCAGAGCTGACAGGCATGATGAGCCTGACCGTGGCGGTTACGACGGATAGATGCGATGCATGTGGAGGTACGGCCAGCCTTATCCGAGTGTATCCTGCATGTTACCCGAACATTCAGGCAACAGATTAATACTGTAACGCAGAGTACTAATTGTGTGCGCTTTTGAAGAGTAGTAACAGCAAATGTATTAGCATGCAATTATGGTTGCACCGGACTGCATGTTTCGT
>NC_041392.1:562529363-562553638 GCF_002162155.2 Triticum dicoccoides | reverse complement strand
CTGTCGTGGTTCTAAGTCTGACAGTAGAATAGGGGTAGTATAACGGAGCATGATCTATCGAGATGCATATGGGTGACACGGTGGTTTTAGCGAGTTCGGGCCTCTCACGGTGGAGATAACAACCCTACGTCTCGTGCTCCGGAGAGGCTTGGTTTTATCTGAGTATATATCCGGAGATTACAATGTGTGTGAGCGAGAGGGACGGATCCCCATGCCTGAGCTTAAGTCCTGAGACCAATGGTGAAAAGAGAGAGAGGTGGAAGAAGACCCCCTGTCTAGTGGTGGGGGGTGGCTTATATAGAGTGCGCCACCCCCTCACCTCCTATGTTACAAAGTGGGGTATGAATGCCATAATGCCAGCCCGCTATTAAGCCCTCACTATTAGAAAGATGCCGACTGCCTTGCTGCCTGCTGGTCTTCGTATATCCGAGTGAGTCGTACGGTCGAGTGGTGAACCGTCATCCGAGTGGATGATATGTTGCTTGGTCGAGTGGATAGTATACTGCTTGTCCGAGTGGATAGTGTGTCTGTATGAAATTGACCTGGACCCACATGTTGTGTGGACCCCATGCTTCATGATATTTCGACCCTTCGTGGGCCTACCTGTTATGTGTATCCCCAACACCAGCACCCACGTCCTCTGCAATGCCGTAAAATGAGCATGCACCAGGAACGCCAGCATAGGACAACACAACTGCCGGGTCTAGGAATCCAGATCCATAGCAACACTGTCCTACGCCTCGATGGGAGGACACCTATCGAGGCCATCATCGGGAGGGACGCCACCCAGCATGCACTCAAGCGCGGAGACGCTTCACTGGCAGCAAGGACAACAGGATCTGATGCCTCACCGAGATCAACAAGGGCACTGGAAAATGGTGCCTCACCAGAAGCCTATGACGCGCCGCAACACCATGGATGAGAAGGCCATGCGTCGTCGCATAGCCTGGGTTGCCGCATCTCTGGGAGGAGCACCGGCGCTAGGGACGGTCGTCGCCTCATCCTTGAATTGAAGGGGGGAAACGCCATGCGCCGAGAGAGCTCGCCCGGACACCGTCGGCCGTGATGGCGAGGGGGTGAGAAGCGGAAGAGGTCTATGGTGGCTATCGGCTAGGGTTCCGCCGTGTCACCCGTGAGAGCGACGCTGGAGGTCGGGTGTGGCTTACGGGTTTTGATGACCAAAGGGGCCACTTGATATAGCTTAGTCCTATACAAGGCAAGATTTAATGGCATCATCAAACTTTGCTATCCGCAAGTTGATTAGGGAGGCAACTTAAAGCAGCATGGAAAACTGCTAGACACAATTGCTAGCACAAAAGACAACTATAGTCTAGATATTGTCCATTTGAAAGAGGGTAGAAGTCATCTTTATGAGTCACTGTGGAGCAGTGAAATCACCCTTGTTGGTGTCATTCCTTCCTCTTTTCTTGTCTTGTTATTGACGAGCATCTCTAGTGTGGTGTTTTTGGGTTTACCTTGCAATGAGAGGCATTTAAATGTTTGGCCACTTTGCTTGAGAATTCAGGTAGATCAGAAAACATATCATAAGGGGATTTGTGCCATGCATGTGCGAGAGACTGACCCATTATTTTTGGCTTTCGATTTTTAATCTCTCGTCTCTTAAACCAAATGTCCAAGGTAATTTAGGTTTTCATATTCGTGTTTATTGGTCGAGGGCTGTCATATAAGACCCATTTTGAATACGTCTTGACAAGTTTTTAAAACATTGTTAAATTTCATCTGCTGAAACTTGATACAACAAACGACAAAAATCGTAACTTTCAACAACTAAAACTTAAAACTTGATGTGGCCCTGTGCGAAATTCAATGACTCTGCGGATCTCGAGGCAATCATGGGATTCCTTTTTTGTTACCGAGGTCGACCCCAAAGCCATAATGTCTCAAAACGAAGAGGCTATAGAGAAACTTTGATTTTTTTTCCTTTGTCTCGAACTTCGTGAAGAACTCCGCTCTATGTCTCCAACAAAAAAGTTGGGATGCGCCCCAGTTGTACACTCCCTTCGTTCGGAGAACCCTTGTTGATTCTGGACATGCATGGCTGAGCAGGTGTGTGCCCGTGCGAATTTCTAGGCATAATTGACTAACGTTTTTTAGAATATTTCTAATGATGTTATATGCATAGATGTGTTTCGTAGTAGTACTTCTTTAATTTAGTTTTAGAGGTGCATTTTAACTAAATACACATATTCTTTGGTGGGGTATTTTGTCTAAATATGCCTGCGCACTTATGTTTTGGGATCATAAATGCCATTATACAGAATTACCATATTACGTAGAAGTAGAGGTACTAATGCCAAAGATGTTTTTTTTTTCAACTCAAGCCAAACATGTACTCCTTCCGTTCTAAAATTAGTGTCTTAACTTTGTACTAGCTTTAGTACAAAGTTAAGACACTTATTCGGAAAGAATGAAGTACTTGATTTGCATATTGTTTAATTTTCATGTACATTAAAAACATTTCTTATACATGTTTCACATTTTTCAAATGGGTGATTAACATTTTTCATATTTATATGTAAAGTGATTTTATAATACATATATTTAGAATATAAGCAAATTAAAAAATAATAGCAAATATTGTAAGCAAATATGTGAACAAAAAAGGATGAAAAGAGGGCGGAAGGCCTGTGTGGTAAACGCTGGACTGGCCCATTCTGCGACTTCTTGGGGGCGAAAAACGAGGGAGCAACTAGTTAACGAGCGCTTCTTCGGGAGCCTCACAATGATCAACGCCACTTGGCGCGCTCTCAGCCATTTGCCATGTGTCGCGCTCTGGACGCTCCCTTCGATTTTTTTTTATTTTTTCGCACGTGTTTTCGGCTTTTTAAACATTTTTTTTCGGTTTTTTCCAACGTTTTGGTTTTCCCCCGGTCTTTCTTAGCTTTCCGATAAAAAAAATTGAATTTTTTTTGCGCGAAAAAACGCATTTTTTTCCTTTCGCGAAAGTCACGGTTTTTCTTCTGCGAGAGGCACGGTTGTGCTTTAGCAAGAGTCACAGCCGTGCCTTTCGGAAATGAAAAAAACGCATTTTCTGTCTTTTTTCTTTCGCGAGAGTCACGGTTTTGCTTCCGCGAGAGGCACGGTTGTACTTTCACGAGAGTCACGGCCATGCCTCTCGGTAAGGGAAAAACAAAACGCGTTTTTTCTTTTTTTTTTCTTTCGGGAGAGTCACGGTTTTGCTTCCGCGAGAGGCACAATTGTGCTCTCGCGAAAGTCACGGCCGTGCCTCTCGGAAAGGGGAAAAAATACGCGTTTTCTGTTTTTTTTTCTTTCGTGAGAGTCACGGTTTTGCTTTCGCGAGAGGCACGATTGTGCTTTCGCGAGAGTCACGGCCGTCCCTCTCGGAAACAGGAAAAAAACGCGTTTTCTATTTTTTTTCCTTTCACGAGAGTCACGATTTTGTTTCCACGAGAGGCACGGTTGTGATTTCGCGAGGGGCACGGACGTGCCTCTTTCGGAAAGGAAAAAAAAACCATGCTTCCAATCCGGTTTTTTTGCCCGGTTTTTATTTCATCCGGTTTTTTCGTTAAAAAAAGTTCGTCAAAACCTATCAACATGGGATCTAGTTTTGAAAATCTCGACGCGAGGAATTTAACGGTGAAAACGGTTCGAGATTTGGACGCACGGTTTAAAAGATAAAACGTTTTGAATAAACAGATCTATGAAAAAAGGGAAAACTCTCAGGTTGCGACAAGTGGCGTGCTGCATGTGCGCCACTTGTCGCGACCTGGGAAAGTGGAGTGCTCTTTGCAATAAGTACTTCTTAATTAGTGATTTTGGAAAAATGACCAGTGAGACTGTTTGCCGTCAAACGAGACATAGTGGCATCCCTGTGCGAAGCCCTGACTATGTGCTGCCTTGAGCGGCACGTATGATTTCCCCCCTAAGTCGGTACGCAAGTCTCACTGGTTACATGGTTCACGGCCTAGTGGGACGCAGCCCAGATAGTTAGAAGAAGCAGCCCACCCCCTCAAAAAAAAAAAGCAGCCACAGGGCAGGAACATGACAAATCGCTCATCCACCGAGCTGTCTCGTACGCTGTACGGCCGCAGACACGGATAATAAAAAATGCAGTACCTAGTTTCAAAAAAAAAAGCACCCCGCCTATCAGTATAAACGGGAAACGTGCACGTCAAAACTTGTCTCAAAAGTGCATGCGGCAGGTTCATTGAACAACTATGAAGTCGCGCTCGCGCGTACGCTTTTGCTGTGTGTTCGCCGGTGCACCACGTAGCGTTTCTTCCCGGGCGATCACGACGGCTAAAAGAGCACCCAAGATTGGACGACACGTCCACGTCCGTCCGTGGAACGGACGTGCCTGACCACGCTCGCGCGCAGAGACGCAGTGCTCGAGCTTATCGTTTCTGCACGTTTCAGATAATTCTTACAAGTACTTAGAACAATTGCAATGGATATTCTTACTGCTAACCACCTAGCATTGTACCCTCGTAATAAAAAACCCCACCTAGCACTGTAGCATGTGAAATAAATAATCTCACCCGAGTGGCTATTGCGGTATTCGAACCTAATATCGCAAAGGCATTTGCAGGCGTCGTTTTTCTTTACTGTTGGTTTAATACGGTTTTCAAGCTCAGATGGATGACATACAATCAAAAAAATAAGACTAGTATGCTTTTCTAATTAATTTTATTGTTTACTGGTCATTCTATATCTAGTTATCTATCCATTGCATTGGTCTTTTTTTCTCGATAGATCTAAGATTCTCTCTAGGTGCCTTTGTTATCCAGTTATCTATCCATTGCATTGGCCTTTTTTTTTCTCGATAGATCTAAGATTCTCTTTAGGTGTCTTTGTTAAAAGAAATACCGGGGGAATAATTACTAGAGATGGGACTAATCATGTAAAGAATGAAGTGCTATTGTTTTTAATTTGCTTATATTCTAAATATATGTATTATAAAATCACTTTACATATAAGTATGAAAAATGTTAATCACCCATTTGAAAAATGTGAAACATGTATAAGAAATGTTTTTAATGCACATGAAAATTAAACAATATGTATGGAAACAAAGTAGACATCAAAACATATGTATGAATGTTTTTGTTAATCATGTACCTGAAAAATATTAAATGTGTATGTAAAAAATATTCCTGTTGTATACAAAAAATATACAATGTGCATGAAAAAAGTAGACATAGAAAATATATGTTTTAAAAAATGTTAGTCATGTATTTGAAAAGTATTTAACATGAAACGACAAATGCACAATGTGTATGGAAAAAAAGTCAGAAGAAATATATGTTTTAAAGAATGTTAATCATGTATTTGAAAAGTACTAAAAGTGTATATAAAAATGTATAACGTGTAAGGAAAAATTAAAGATAAAAAAATATAAGTTTTAAAAAATGTTAATGACGTACTTTAAAAATGTTAAACATGTATCTGAAAAATGTACCTGCTGTATACGTAAAATATACTCCCTCTGTTCCTAAATATTTGTCTCTCTAGAGATTTAAACAAATGACCATATATATGGAGCAAAATGAATGAATCTACACTCTAAAATATGTCTATATACATCCGTATGTTGTAGTCTATTTGAAATCTTTAAAAAGACAAATATTTAGGAACAGAGGGAGTAGAAGCTGTATGAAAAAAGTTGACACAAAAATCTGTGTTTGAAAAAAATGTTAATCATATATTTGAAAAGTTGTTCAACGTGTACACAAAAAATGTTTATACAATGTAAAAAAATGCACGCATAGATTATAATTTTTTTATTGCCATTAAAAATGTACATGGAATTTTAAAGGAATATTCACGTGTTTCCAGAAAACGTCTGTGAATATTTTTTTTATATGTTTATACAGTGTTCAAAGTAGTTCACGTAGTTTAAAAAAATGTTTATTGCCACAAAATATATGGTCAATGTGTATTTGATAATTTTTGACCAAGTATTAAAAAAAGTGGTCAAAAAATATATTAAAACAAAAATTTATATCATGTATTTGAAAAAACATAAATTTTGTATTTAAAAAATAATCAATATTTATCAAAAATGTTTCACGTGTACTCTAAAAACATATATTGTGTACCGAAAAATAGACATGTGTGAAAAAAAGGAAACCAATGCAAACCGACAAATAAGAAAAGAAAAAAAGAAAAATTTGTATTTTAAAAATGTCATCATGTATTAAAAAATGAAAATGTTGTTAAAAAATGGTTCCTTATGTATACGAATAATGTACAATATATATAAGAAATAGACATCAAATTCACATATTTTTCAAACATACTAATAATGTATTGAGAAAACATTCAATATGTAGGAAAATGTTTCTGATGTATACGAAATATGTTTTATGTAATTTAAAAATATTAAATATGTATAGAAATATAATTCTTATTCTATGCGAAAAGAGAAAAGGAAAAAAACAACCAAAACAAAAATATGCAAAGCAAAGCCAGTAGTCTCTCCCTCTCTCCCTCTCTCTCTCTTTCTTTTTTTCTCTAATAAACCAGCGATTGCTTCTGGTTGTCCGTCGCGTGCTTTAGCAAAAAGACCCTTCTCTTTTTTGGAAATTGAACCCGCACTCCCTACCTAAGTGGCTCTAGGGAACACGATTCGGTAAAAAAAACCTTTCGCGTATCCTCTGTTTTTTCTTGGTATTCAGACCGGCAGTTGGAGGCCGCCGCGACGAACGGGATGGACGAGGTGGCGGAGCAGGGGCCCCGGCGAGTGGGGAGCTGGAGGCACAGCGCATCCCGGCGTCGCACGGGGACTACGAGCTGGCGGCGCACCTGTCACCCACCAGCGCAGACCCCGAGGTCGTGACGACGAGGGGAGAATCAGAATGAGGAGGATGCCGCTGCGGCAGCGAAGGTAGCCAGCAGCCTGATGAAGCATCTACGGCCCAGCTTCTCCGGCGCGCCATCCGGAGATGGGACGGGCGGATCGAGGCGGAGGACGATGGAGAGGTGGTCGGAGGCAGCGAGCTCCAAGGTAGGCGGGGTGATGCGGTTCCAGATGGACGACGGCTTCATGGGCGGCTGGGCCGAATCAGCTGCCGTGGCCCAAGCGGCGGACGAACGGGCGCTCCTCTCGTCGTCCTCCTCCCGACGGCAGGCCAAGCAGGCGGTAGGAGCTTCTCCGTTCTGCTTGGCGACCTCAGGGTCCCGCTCTTCGGGGCGCTGCTCCAGCAGAGCAACATCACGCGCCTCGAATGGCAAGGGCGGCCGCCGTGGTTTGAGGACGTGCTGCGGGCGCCGACGGCTACCACGCCCCGGCGGTGGTGGACGCGCGGCGACACTCTCTGGGCGTGCTCTTGCTGGAGCTCCTCAACGGCAAGTCCCCGACGCACGCATCGCTGCAGGATGGCGACGGCGGCACGCTGGACCTGCCGCGGTTGGTGCAGTCAGTGGTGCGCGAGGAGTGGACGGCCGAGGTGATTGGCGTGGAGCTGGTGCGGCTAGGCGCCGCGCCGAGGAGAAGATGGACTCGCTACTGCAGGCATCAACGAAGCTACAACATAGCACGCCGCTGGCCTCCAGCAACCGGCGCTCCGCACACATCCTTGCCTCCCACGGCCAGATGCTCGGACGGCCCCCCATCACATAGATACACAAACACAACAGCAAGCTTCAGTTATCTGAATTTTCGGTTCAGTGTCCACAACAACGAGCTTCAGTTATCTGAATTTTTAGTGCAGTGTCGTGATTTGGATGGACGCCCGAACACAACAGCGAGGCCAGCTTCAGTTCTCTGAATCTTCAGTGTGCTGTCATGATTTGGATGGAATTGGAGACCGTGTCCTTCTCCAACATAAGTCAATTTCCAATGTAATCGAGTTCGAGTCTCTGTTCTTCTCCAACGCAAAAGCATGTAGTACCCGACCCGGATTGGACTTGGCTGTCATAAGGAGGGATCCTCGACCAGAACGTCCATCAGGCTGCGTCCCTCGACCAGAATCTCCATCAAATCCCATCACATTGCAACTCTCAGAGGAGCATCCAATGTCGCTGGCGGAGGAAAATCATCCGTCCAGCCGTACTATGCCGAGTTCGCCGGCGGAAGAAGAACACCCGTCGAGCCCTCCATCGCCTGAGGTGGCTACACCAGAGGTATTTCTCCCCATGAAAGTTACTACACCTGAGGCTAGCATGTTTGCATCTCTGATTTTTTTTTAGAGATTTGTTCAGGATTGTTTGTTGTCTGAACAAGACACATATCTGAAGATTCAGTATTGACTTACACCTTGGAGTTTACATCCGTTGTGGTGTTCCTATATTCTAAACTGAACCATGCTAATCCGACCAAGTTTGGGCCTACACAGAGTCAAAAGTTTGAGTGATAGTTATGTTCCAGTTGCATTTATATTCAGATTTCATAGAAGGAACAAAGTTCCAGGAAAAACAACCTGTTAGTGTGTTCCTTGACGTTATACACCCGAGCACCCCTACTGTTAGCACCAAAATTAGCATTATTCTTGGCATGTATATGAATGCTTTGTTTGCATGATTATTTGATTGAAGTAGGGCAGAATAACAGTAAACTGAATCATGAAATTTTAGAATCAGAAAGTAGGCATATACATCGTCATAAGCTCATTTTTCTGAAGTTGCTCCATGTTACTCCAGTTTTAGGTTCTGTCCAGTGATGTTCATCAGAAATGTCACAGTGCGTGTATGCTCTAAGCGATAGGCAACGGACTATGGGGAACATATTTGTTTTTTTATAATCATTTTCTGATTGTTGTTTTCCTGTAGGATATGTCATTACTTTTTTTAGTGGGTAGTGACTGCACTACCTAACCGACTATGATGTACTACCTCTGTTTCAACTGATTCCAGCTCAATGTGTCATCACTATTTAAATTATTTATTAGATGCTCGATGAAATTCAGAACTAAGCAATTTTTTCTTCTGTCTTTTCAGTGATGGGAGGTAGATTGAGCTGATAAATTTCTGCACCCACCTTGAGGTCCATAACGTTCTCCTAATTATATGCAGCCCAATTCGTATAGATGTATTTGTTTGAGGGAGAGGACTATCTGTGATCAGAAGCAACAGTATGTGATCATCATGAGTGCGAGAGATGGCAAGAGTATGTGATATGTATTTCTGTGTACACTACTAATATGTATTGACTGTTCATGTTGGTACAGTAGGTTCATGATTGCTTATGGAAACAATAAAATTACTTGAGGAGGATTTTATGAGTATGTACTTTGAGACTTGAGAGGCTGTTATTGACATGGATTCTCCGTCTACTAGAGAGGCTGGTGTCAAATCAATATCGGAACAAGGGCAATAGAAGTGGAATGAGGTGAAGTCCTATTGATACCTATAATTCATTGATTAACTCAAACAAATGATACTAGACATCAACTACTGCAATTGATCCATGAATATTTATTAGGTTGTAGTATCTATCTAACATCTTAGAAGGGAAAAATGCGATGAACACTTTTTTCTCAAGGTTATCTATATGAGTATATCTTTAAAATGTGGTACAGAGAGCAGAAGGTCTTAAATGCTTGCAAATCCTCAGTTTTAAGAGAATAAGATACAGTCTTAATTTATTTCCAAATTTATTTTTCTATTATTGGAATTCTGAACAGGAGAAGGTTGTTAGCTCGTCGTGTGGTCGATTTGGTTTCTGGAAATTCTTTCGCATACTATGTTTGAGCGCTTTTGTTCTTGAGTTCTTCTGGTGGAGGGAATCAGAAGTGATTCTTCTGCAATGTGAGGAGATCTCCAAATCAAGCCAGCCTCCAAGAGAAGAGAACAAGTAGTACATCTCTACCCAGACGAGCTGAATCTGAACGACTCAGATTGTCATGTTACCGTGTACCAGTCCGGCAGATGTGCAAGTGCAACTACATTGGTTGAGTGTAAGGAAGACTGATTCATCTGCGCGAAGCCAGTATGACAAGGCTAAGTCTGCACAAGGTAAAAAAACACAATAAATTTGGCCCCTTGATATTTCTGTTTATGGGTTGTTTTTTAGGGGAGCTCATAGTTTAGTAGTTCTCTTCTGTGCTAATCTGAATTGTAGGTGGCCCATTGTTTAATTGCTCATGCACATTATTAATTGTGGTTTGCATCGTCAATCTGCACTTTGGTAGGAGCACCTAGGAGTTCCTGACTATTCTCTGGGCAACCTCCTATATTTTATAGTAGTTCAACTTAGCCTTTATTTGTGGCAAACCGTGATTCCGTACTACACCTTGGAATCTTTTTTAAGTCTGAATTGCGTGGTTTACTGACTAAATTTACCCACTAGCTCAGCTGATTTATGCAAAGTACAATAGTAACTTTGTTTGGATCTGAACTTATGTCACTCTAAGAACTTCTACATAGAATGATTTATCATCACTAGAATATTTATGCCCCGTTGTAATGCACGGGCATGTTTTCTTGCAAAATTTATTTTAAATGTTTTTTGCTGGTTGATTATGTTTGGAGTTCCTTTCTTTGTTATTATCTTCATTGCATTGCTAGTTTCTTTTATCCGGTACCATTTTGTGGTTATATATGCTTTACTTATTCACTTAGAATATCAATGTCTTATCGGTGAATCGGTTCACTTGCACAAGGATCTTGCCAAAACATCAAGTTTTCCGAACATAAAAATTATGTCATTTCGGTGGAATAAAGAATTTATCTCTAGCACGGTGAAACAAATAATTTATCTCTAGCACTAAAATTATGTTTCTTACCAACAAGAATGTATCACTGCAGTATTTTTATTATGTTACGGCTAATAGTTGGGTTGCTCCATTAGCAAGAAGTCAATTTGTCAGTGGAAACATAGCTGCAAGGATGCGATATTTCAACTTTGAGGTTACTTAAGCTTTTGGACTTCAGATTTAGTTGCCATCACGAAACTGGTATGCAATTGAGCTGCACTTGCGCGCACATGCTGATTTCTAAATATCGCACAGTACTATAGTTGTGATCCTCTAAATAGCTTATATTTGAGCACAGTCTTGCGGAATAGTTACAGTGAACAAAAAGCTTGCATTTGATTGATTTGATTTGTTAGTTTTTTGAATGGTGCTGCCCCTATTAGGCTAAGTAGAAGCACTATACTGGGCCTAAAGTACATCAGGTTACCTTTCATGAGGCCTGCGGAATTTTTGTAATTTGCGGTATGGTATTTTTGGAATTATTTTGGGTACAAGGAAAGAAGTGAGACAGAACTGCAATTTTTTGTGGTAAGATTTACTGAAATTGGTGTTTCTTTTCAAGATTGTATTACTGTTTGCCCATTTGATCCTTGGATGATCTACTAATTTTCTTTTCTATTTGTTGCGGATAATTTGCTTCAGTTCATCAGATTACCTGGGGAAACATGCTCATTGTTTATTTAAAGATATATTGGGCATCAGTCCACCTGTCATGAGGTCTCTAAATTTTTGAGGCATGTTTATTTTCTGAATAATTTATTGGAGATACTATGCTTGGACTCACAAATGCATGTAGTGCTTCCACTAGAGGGATGTTCTTCATTTTTTCTGTGCTCTTTCAAGTTTTTGGTCCTTGAAAAGTAATAGTACTTGCTAGGTTTCTAGCTTTACTTTTTTTGTAGTACAAGCTAAATGTATATGCCTGAATTTACATATCAGAGTGTTTGAGTTGATTAAGGGTATGCGAGAGAACAATTTTCATCCTCAAACAACACCCGACATCATCAATTTTCTTATTTACCAATTGAAACATGAGGCAATAATAGCACAACTTAAGTGTGTGAACATATCAATATAAAATGATTGGCCGGATTATGTTTTTATGCATTCTAGAAGTGGCATTTTCGTGAAATTACAAACTAGCTTTACATTTTTTCGAAACACTTTGTGAAATTTTATTGGAGAATATTTTTCTTCTTTTCCATCGTTCGTTGCCCATTTGTCCCGTTATGCTCCTGTTTGTCATGAATAATGTGATGTGTTGAAATAGAGGGCGTAAACTTGTGGGGGCTTTTAGCCATGGGGCTATTGGGCTAGAGGCATGCGATATATTTTCCTCCCGTTGCAACGCACGGGCCCTTTTGCTAGTAAACCAAATAAATCTTTCCCTAATAATAATAAAGCACAGATTGACTTTGTCGGGCTCACCGTCACAATACGCTTCTTTTCGTGAATTTACGCTTTCAGTTTTTTCATCTATACTAGTTTCTACATCCGAGGTGGTACTATTTTACGTGCATATACTATTATCTATATCTATATGACGTGAGGGATGCGATATTTTTCTCGCACATTGCTCCGTTGGGCCTCGACTGGCTGCATCCTGGGCTGCATCCGTGGCCCAGAAGAAGGCCGACAAGCCAACGATGCGTTAAAAAGGATTTCGATGGGGACAGGACTCGAACCTGGGTATCTTCTTCTTCTTCTTCTAAACCGAATCGTTATTTTTCTAAGAAAAACTGCACGCCGTGCTTCTCTCGCTGCACGCCGTGCTTCTCTCGCTGCACGCTGCTCCTATCCCTCCCCCAGTCGCCATGGATCTTGCTTTGCTGGATCCACTCCTCCTCTCCCAGAGTGTCCTCTCCTCTCCCTCCGCGGGCCGCCAATTCTCTCCCTTCACGAGCTGATGTGGATCTCGCGATGCAGGTGGTGCCCGTTGTAATGGCCATGGCTGACTCGCCAGACGCCGCCGGAGGGAGCCCAATATACCCTAGCTCGATGGGCTCGCCAGCCGCCTAGGTAATAGGGAAAACATGTGTCGCATCGGCACATTTGATACAGAGCAGCAACTGTAAGTTCCTCTCCCTTCTCTAATTAGTATTGAGATTCGATTGCTATTTGATTCAGAGCAGCCACCAAAAGTTCCTCTTTTGATGCACCGAAAACAGCTCTCTCTCTCTCTCTCTCTCTCTCTCTCTCTCTCTCTCTCTCTAATTGATGCACAGCTACAGAATGACGTGTATCTATGCTACCTGCTAATGTGATGGCTAATGCATGCGGACTGATTCATGAATTAGCAAAATATATTTTCTGCCAGATGTGCTAATATACAAATTTGATGTTCAGGGTGCCCTCCACTTGTTTGTTGTTATGCCTATAAGAGATGATTTTTCTTCATTTTAAAAAAATAAAAAAACACAGTGCGGTTGCTCTTATACAGCTTATAAAAAGCAATTACAAGTAAGAAGAGTGGTGTGTTCTCCATAAAACGGAATTGCAGAAGTTCTTGTTTTTGGGCAGGGTAAAATTGGAGGAGTTCACTATTTAAATTTTAGTAGTTCACTATTCAAATCCAGTCCACTTTAAAAGTTCAAAACAATTCATTATTATAATGTAAACAACATACAAATCATTCTTGGAACCTTTGAAGGTTCGCTGGAAAAAAACTTCACTATCACTATCTCTACCTATATGATAATATTGAAGAAAAGACTGTTTATTCTCCTTTTCTTTTTGTCCGCCGTCCACACAGACCTGGTTATTGAGGGCGTGCACCGGATGTGCATAGCAGCACCAGTGCCGACCAATTCGGCGGCGAACGCCATGTGGAGGTGCACGGGATGACGGTAAGATGAGCTTTCTTATTTGTTTTGCCTTCAACATCACGCTCGGATGGTTGTAGGGACTCAACTTTGTGTTGTGGATGCATTAGGCGACGCTGGCGGAGCTGATGTGGAGGTATGCGTGTGTGATGACCTGTTGTTCCTGGCTTCCGACGGTCCATGGTGGGGGAGGACCAAGTGGTGGCCTTCTTTGGTGACTTCATGGGCGTGTCAGCCCTCATCTCCACTTTGTCATCGACGACATCTACGGCCATGACCCTCCGCCATCCACTTACTTGGCACCTCGGTACGCAAATTAAATCCTTCTTCACCTGGCTGGGCCGTTTTTGTTCTGGAATTCGGATGCTTGAGCTGGTGGAGCAGGGTATGATTATGATCTGTGTAATGGGTGTAGAGTGGGAGGGGCTGCCGTTCCAGTTCAGCAGGGGCTGCACCTTCTACCGCAGTGATCCCAACCCGCATGGGCAGCAGCAGATTCAGATTGTGTAAGCATCATTCGCTCACTAGCTAGATCAATTCGAATTTTGTGTTCTGATTTTGCACGTTGCGAGTTTTTATATATATCACATATCACAACTCTATTATCTTCCAGTAACTCTATCATCTTTCAGTACCATGATGTGTGTGCATATCTCTTTGGTTCTCAAACAAGAGCTGCATGTCTTTCAGTTTGCACTGTGGATGAAGTGCAGTGTACGGTCGGTGTTGTAAGCATAGAGTGTAGGCAGGTCAAGATGCAAGTTTGTTTGGTTTTGACTCCAAGCATGAATATTTGATAATTAGAGAAGGATCTTGGGTAAAGATCTTTGCCTAGATCAATGTAGTCATATAGGCCATGTTATCTTCTAGCAAAAATATAGCAATAATTTCTTCTTTGCCTGTTCCTCTTTTTTTCTTTTTTCTTTCTTTCTTTTCTCAATGCACTGTATGATGATTGTAATGGGCCACATTGGCAAAGACTGGACATTCTGGATTTGGAAGAATGCAATGATCAATTTTTTATGCAGCTCCAAATGCAACGCACAACGAAACAAAAAAATAGATACTCCTAGGCTCGATCTTTCTACTGCAACTAAAAATAAATACTTATTATGACACTTTTCTCGATCTGTTTGGCATTTTATTATCTTCTCTGGCCCATGAAGGTTTGGAGATGGTGGCCCATGACGAGGATTTCAGGGGAGATCATACTATGACTATAACAAGAGGCCGAGATTTGACTTGCATTGTATGCGTAAAGCAGGTTCAAGAGCTCCAAGCCAACAATCGCCAGAGCTTTGAAAAAGATGTAAGACTTCTACTTTCTACCTTCTGTCACAAAATTTGTTGTAGCCTGTGTTGAAAATATGCCCTAGAGGCAATAATAAAATGGTTATTAGTATGTTTCTTTGTTCATGATAATTGTCTATTGTTCATGCTATAATTGTGTTATTCGGAAATCGTAATACATGTGTGAATACATAGACCACAACACGTCCCTAGTGAGCCTCTAGTTGACTGGCTCGTTGATCAAAAGATAGTCATGGTTTCCTGACTATGGACATTAGATGTCATTGATAACGCGATCACATCATTAGGAGAATGATGTGATGGACACGACCCAATCCTAAGCATAGCTCAAAGATCGTGTAGTTCGTTTGCTGTAGCTTTTCTGAATGTCAAGTATCATTTCCTTAGACCATGAGATTGTGCAACTCCCGGATACCGTAGGAGTGCCTTGGGTGTGCCAAACGTCACAACGTAACTGGGTGACTATAAAGGTACATTACAGATATCTCCGAAAGTGTCTGTTGGGTTGGCATGAATCGAGACTGGGATTTGTCACTCCGTATGACGGAGAGGTATCTCCGGGCCCACTCGGTAATGCATCATCGTAATGAGCTCAATGTGATCAATCAAGTGGTTGATCACGGGATCATGCATTACGGTACGAGTAAAGTGACTTACCGGTAACGAGACTGAACAAGATATTGGAATACCGACGATCGAGTCTCAGGCAAGTAACGTACCGATTGACAAAGGGAATTGTATACGGATTGATTGAATCCTCGACATCGTGGTTCATCCGATGAGATCATCGTGGAGCATGTGGGAGCCAACATGGGTATCCAGATCCCGCTGTTGGTTATTGACCGGAGAGTCGTCTCGGTCATGTCTGCATGTCTCCCGAACCCGTAGGGTCTACACACTTAAGGTTCGGTGACGCTAGGGTTGTTAGGAAGACTTGTATGTGATAACCGAATGTTGTTCGGAGTCCCGAATGAGATCCCAGACGTCACGAGGAGTTCCGGAATGGTCCGGAGGTAAAGATTTATATATGGGAAGTTGTCATACGGTCGCCGGAAAGGTTCGGGGGCATATCGGTATTGTACCGGGGCCACTGGAGGGGCCACCTCTTCCGGGGGGGCCTTATGGGCTGTATGGAGAAGGGAACCAGCCCAAGTGGGCTGGGGCGCCACACCCCCCTAGGGCCCATGCGCCTAGGGTTGGGGGGAAACCCTAAGGGGGGCGCCCCCTTGCTTGGGGGGCAAGCCCCCCTCCCCTTGGCCGCCGCCCCCTCTAGATCCCATCTAGAGGGGGCCGGCCCCCTTCCCCCTTCCCCTATAAATAGAGGGGTGAGGGGAGGGCTGCACACAACATCAAAGGCGCAGCCCCTCCCCTCCCCAACACCTCTCCTCCTCCATAAGAGCTTGGCGAAGCCCTGCCGGAGTACTGCAGCTTCACCACCACCACGCCGTCGTGCAGCTGTTGGAGCCCTCTTCCTCAACCTCTCCCTCCTCCTTGCTGGATCAAGGCGCGGGAGACGTCCTCGCTTCGTACGTGTGTTGAACGCGGAGGTGCCGTCCGTTCGACGCTAGGATCTTCGGTGATTCGGATCACGTCGAGTACGACTCCATCAACCCCGTTCTCTTAACGCTTCCGCTCGTGATCTACAAGGGTATGTAGATGCACTCTTCTCTCCCTCGTTGCTAGATGACTTCATAGATTGATCTTGGTGATGCGTAGAAAATTTATAAAATTCTGCTACGTTCCCCAACAGTGGCACCATGAGCTAGGTCTATGCGTAATTACTATGCACGAGTAGAACACAAAGCAGTTGTGGGCGTCGAAATTGTCAATTATCTTGCCGTTACTAGTCTTATCTTGATTCGGCGGCATTGTGGGATGAAGCGGCCCGGATCAACCTTACACATACGCTTACGTGAGACCGGTTCCACCGACTGACATGCACTAGTTGCATAAGGTGGCTGGCGGGTGTCTGTCTCTCCCACTTTAGTCGGATCAGATTCGATGAACAGGGTCCTTATGAAGGGTAAATAGAAATTGGCAATTCACGTTGTGGTTTTGACGTAGGTAAGAAACGTTCTTGCTAGAAACCTATAGCAGCCACGTAAAAACTTGCAACAACAATTAGAGGACGTCTAACTTGTTTTTGCAGCAAGTGTTTTGTGATGTGATATGGCCAAAGGATGTGATGAATGATATATGTGATGTATGAGATGATCATGTTCTTGTAATAGGAATCACGACTTGCATGTCGATGAGTATGACAACCGGCAGGAGCCATAGGAGTTGTCTTTATTTATTTATGACCTGCATGTCAACATAAACGTCATGTAATTACTTTACTTTATTGCTAAAGCGTTAGCCATAGTAGTAGAAGTAATAGATGACGAGACAACTTCAAGAAGACACGATGATGGAGATCATGATGATGGAGATCATGGTGTCATGTCGGTGACAACGATGATCATGGAGCCCCGAAGATGGAGATCAAAAGGAGCAAATGATATTGGCCATATCATGTCACTATTTGATTGCATGTGATGTTTATCATGTTTTACATCTTATTTGCTTAGAACGACGGTAGCTTAAATAAGATGATCCCTTGTAATAATTTCAAGAAAGTGTTCCCCCTAACTATGCACCGTTGCGAAGGTTCGTTGTTTCGAAGCACCACGTGATGATCGGGTGTGATAGATTCTAACGTTCGAATACAACGGGTGTAAGCCAGATTTACACACGCAATACACTTAGGTTGACTTGACGAGCCTAGCATGTACAGACATGGCCTCGGAACACAGAAGACCGAAAGGTCGAGCATGAGTCGTATAGAAGATACGATCAACATGAAGATGTTCACCGATGTTGACTAGTCCGTCTCACGTGATGATCGGACACGGCCTAGTTAACTCAGATCATGTTATACTTAGATGACTGGAGGGATGTCTATCTGAGTGGGAGTTCATTGAATAATTTGATTAGATGAACTTAATTATCATGAACTTAGTCTAAAATCTTTACAATATGTCTTGTAGATCAAATGGCCCACGTTGTCCTCAACTTCAACGCGTTTCTAGAGAAAACCAAGCTGAAAGACGATGGCAGCAACTATACGGACTGGGTCCGGAACCTGAGGATCATCCTCATAGCTGCCAAGAAAGATTATGTCCTAGAAGCACCGCTAGGTGACGCACCCGTCCCACAGAACCAAGACATTATGAACGCTTGGCAGACACGTGCTGATGATTACTCCCTCGTTCAGTGTGGCATGCTTTACAGCTTAGAACCGGGGCTCCAAAAGTGTTTTGAGAGACACGGAGCATATGAGATGTTCGAAGAGCTGAAAATGGTTTTCCAAGCTCATGCCCGGGTCGAAAGATATGAAGTCTCTGACAAGTTCTTCAGCTGTAAGATGGAGGAAAATAGTTCTGTCAGTGAGCACATACTCAAAATGTCTGAGTTGCATAACCGCTTGACTCAGCTGGGAGTTAATCTCCCGGATGACGCGGTCATTGACAGAATCCTTCAGTCACTTCCACCAAGCTATAAGAGCTTTGTGATGAACTTCAATATGCAGGGGATGGAAAAGACCATTCCTGAGGTATATTCAATGCCGAAATCAGCAGAGGTAGAAGTCAAAAAGGAACATCAAGTGTTGATGGTGAATAAAACCACTAAGTTCAAGAAAGGCAAGGGCAAGAAGAACTTCAAGAAGGACGGCAAGGGAGTTGCCGCGCCCGGTAAGCAAGCTGCCGGGAAGAAGCCAAAGAATGGACCCAAGCCCGAGACTGAATGCTTTTATTGCAAGGGAAGTGGTCACTGGAAGCGGAACTGCCCCAAATACTTAGCGGATAAGAAGGCCGGCAACACTAAAGGTATATGTGATATACATGTAATTGATGTGTACCTTACCAGTACTCGTAGTAGCTCCTGGGTATTTGATACCGGTGCGGTTGCTCACATTTGTAACTCAAAGCAGGAACTGCGGAATAAGCGAAGACTGGCGAAGGACGAGGTGACGATGCGCGCCGGGAATGGTTCCAAGGTCGATGTGATCGCCGTCGGCACGCTGCCTCTACATTTACCTACGGGATTAGTTTTAAACCTCAATAATTGTTATTTAGTGCCAGCTTTGAGCATGAACATTGTATCAGGATCTCGTTTAATTCGAGATGGCTACTCATTTAAATCCGAGAATAATGGTTGTTCTATTTATATGAGAGATATGTTTTATGGTCATGCTCCAATGGTGAATGGTTTATTCTTAATGAATCTCGAGCGTAATGCTACACATATTCATAGTGTGAATACCAGAAGATGTAAGGTTGATAATGATAGTCCCACATACTTGTGGCACTGCCGCCTTGGTCACATAGGTGTCAAACGCATGAAGAAGCTCCATGCAGATGGACTTTTAGAGTCTCTTGATTACGAATCGTTTGACACGTGCGAACCATGCCTCATGGGTAAAATGACCAAGACTTCGTTCTCAGGAACAATGGAGCGAGCAACCAACTTATTGGAAATCATACATACTGATGTGTGCGGTCCAATGAGTGTTGAGGCTCGCGGTGGCTATCGTTATGTTCTCACCCTCACTGATGACTTGAGTAGATATGGGTATGTCTACTTAATGAAACACAAGTATGAGACCTTTGAAAAGTTCAAGGAATTTCAGAGTGAGGTTGAGAATCAACGTGACAAGAAAATCAAGTTCTTGCGATCAGATCGTGGGGGAGAATACTTGAGTCACGAATTTGGCACACACTTAAGAAAATGTGGAATAGTTTCACAACTCACGCCGCCTGGAACACCTCAGCGAAATGGTGTGTCCGAACGTCGTAATTGCACTCTATTGGATATGGTGCGATCTATGATGTCTCTTACCGATCTACCGCTATCATTTTGGGGCTATGCTTTAGAGACTGCCGCATTCACTTTAAATAGGGCTCCGTCGAAATCCGTTGAGACGACACCGTATGAATTATGGTTTGGGGAGAAACCTAAGCTATCGTTTCTAAAAGTTTGGGGATGCGATGCTTATGTCAAGAAACTTCAACCTGAAAAGCTCGAACCCAAATCGGAAAAATGCGTCTTCATAGGATACCCTAAAGAAACTGTTGGGTATACCTTCTACCTCAAATCCGAAGGCAAGATCTTTGTTGCCAAGAATGGGTCCTTTCTAGAGAAAGAGTTTTTCTCGAAAGAAATAAGTGGGAGGAAAGTAGAACTTGATGAAGTATTACCTCTTGAACCGGTAAGTGGTGCAGCTCAAGAAAATGTTCCTGAGGTGCCTGCACCGACTAGAGAGGAAGTTGATGATGATCATGAAACTTCAGATCAAGTTGCTACTGAACTTCGTAGGTCCACGAGGACACATTCCGCACCAGAGTGGTACGGCAACCCTGTCCTGGAAATCATGTTGTTAGACAACGGTGAACCTTCGAACTATGAAGAAGCGATGGCGGGCCCGGATTCCGACAAATGGCTGGAAGCCATGAACTCCGAGATAGGATCCATGTATGAAAACGAAGTATGGACTTTGACTGACTTGCCCGATGATCGGCGAGCCATAAAAAATACATGGATCTTTAAGAAGAAGACAGACGCGGATGGTAACATAACCATCTATAAAGCTCGGCTTGTCGCTAAGGGTTATCGACAAGTTCAAGGGGTTGACTACGATGAGACTTTCTCACCCGTAGCGAAGCTGAAGTCCGTCCGAATCATGTTAGCAATTGTCGCATTCTATGATTATGAAATATGGCAAATGGACGTCAAAACAACATTCCTTAATGGTTTCCTTAAGGAAGAATTGTATATGATGCAGCCAGAAGGTTTTGTCGATCCTAAGAATGCTGACAAGGTGTGCAAGCTCCAACGCTCGATTTATGGGCTGGTGCAAGCATCTCGGAGTTGGAACATTCGTTTGGATGAGTGATCAAAGCGTTTGGGTTTATGCAGACTTATGGAGAAGCCTGCATTTACAAGAAAGTGAGTGGGAGCTCTGTAGCATTTCTCATATTGTATGACATACTGTTGATGGAAAGTGATATAGAATTCTTGGAAAGCATAAAGGCCTACTTGAACAAGTGTTTTTCAATGAAGGACCTTGGAGAAGCTGCTTATATATTAGGCATCAAGATCTATAGAAATAGATCGAGATGCCTCATTGGTCTTTCACAGAGTACGTACCTTGACAAGATATTGAAGAAGTTCAAAATGGATCAGTCAAAGAAGGGGTTCTTGCTGTATTGCAAGGTACGAGATTGAGCACGGCTCAATGCCCGACCACGGCAGAAGATAGAGAAAAGATGGGTGTCGTCCCCTATGCCTCGGCCATAGGGTCTACCATGTATGCTATGCTGTATACCAGACCTGATGTAAACCTTGCCGTAAGTTTGGTAGGAAGGTACCAAAGTAATCCCGGCATGGAACACTGGACAACGGTCAAGAATATCCTGAAGTACCTGAAAAGGACTAAGGACATGTTTCTCGTGTATGGAGGTGATGAAGAGCTCGTCGTAAGGGGTTACGTCGATGCTAGCTTCGACACAGATCTGGATGACTCTAAGTCACAAACCGGATACGTGTATATTTTGAATGGTGGGGCAGTAAGCTGGTGTAGTTGCAAGCAAAGCGTTGTGGCAGGATCTACATGTGAAGCGGAGTACATGGCAGCCTCGGAGGCAGCACAAGAAGCAGTCTGGGTGAAGAAGTTCATTACCGACCTAGGAGTCATACCCAATGCGTCGGGCCCGATGACTCTCTTCTGTGACAACACTGGAGCTATTGCCCTTGCCAAGGAGCCCAGGTTTCACAGGAAGACCAGGCATATCAAGCGTCGCTTCAACTCCATTCATGAAAGTGTTCAAAATGGAGACATAGAGATTTGTAAAGTACATACGGACCTGAATGTAGCAGATCCGTTGACTAAACCTCTCCCTAGAGCAAAACATGATCAACACCAGAACTGCATGGGTGTTCGATTCATCACAATGTAACCCGAATATTGACTCTAGTGCAAGTGGGAGACTATTGGAAATATGCCCTAGAGGCAATAATAAAATGGTTATTATTATATTTCTTTGTTCATGATAATTGTCTATTGTTCATGCTATAATTATGTTATCCGGAAATCGTAATACATGAGTGAATACATAGACCACAACACGTGAGCCTCTAGTTGACTGGCTCGTTGATCAAAAGATAGTCATGGTTTCCTGACTATGGACATTAGATGTCATTGATAGCGGGATCACATCATTAGGAGAATGATGTGATGGACAAGACCCAATCCTAAGCATAGCTCAAAGATCGTGTAGTTCATTTGCTGTAGCTTTTCTGAATGTCAAGTATCATTTCCTTAGACCATGAGATTGTGCAACTCCCGGATACCGTAGGAGTGCCTTGGGTGTGCCGAACGTCACAACGTAACTGGGTGACTATAAAGGTACATTACAGGTATCTCCGAAAGTGTCTGTTGGGTTGGCATGAATCGAGACTGGGATTTGTAACTCCGTATGACGGAGAGGTATCTCTGGGCCCACTCGGTAATGCATCATCGTAATGAGCTCAATGTGATCAAGTGGTTGATCACGGGATCATGCATTACGGTACGAGTAAAGTGACTTACCGGTAACGAGACTGAACAAGGTATTGGGATACCGACGATCGAGTCTCGGGCAAGTAACGTACCGATTGACAAAGGGAATTGTATACGGATTGATTGAATCCTCGACATCGTGGTTCATCCGATGAGATCATCGTGGAGCATGTGGGAGCCAACATGGGTATCCAGATCCCGCTGTTGGTTATTGACCGGAGAGTCGTCTCGGTCATGTCTGCATGTCTCCCGAACCCGTAGGGTCTACACACTTAAGGTTCGGTGACGCTAGGGTTGTTAGGAAGACTTGTATGTGATAACCGAATGTTGTTCGGAGTCCTGGATGAGATCCCGGACGTCACGAGGAGTTCCGAAATGGTCCGGAGGTAAAGATTCATATATGGGAAGTTGTCATACGGTCGCCGGAAAGGTTCGGGGGCATATCGGTATTGTACCGGGGCCACCGGAGGGGTTCCGGGGGTCCACCGGGAGGGGCCACCTCTTCCGGGGGGGCCCTTATGGGCTGTATGGAGAAGGGAACCAGCCCAAGTGGGCTGGGACGCCACACCCCCCTAGGGCCCATGCGCCTAGGGTTGGGGGGAAACCCTAAGGGGGGCGCCCCCTTGCTTGGGGGGCAAGCCCCCCTCCCCTTGGCCGCCGCCCCCCCTCTAGATCCCATCTAGAGGGGGACGGCCCCCTTCCCCCTTCCCCTATAAATAGAGGGGTGAGGGGAGGGCTGCACGCAACATCAAAGGCGCAGCCCCTCCCCTCCCCAACACCTCTCCTCCTCCATAAGGGCTTGGCGAAGCCCTGCCGGTGTACTGCAGCTTCACCACCACCACGCCGTCGTGCTGCTGTTGGAGCCCTCTTCCTCAACCTCTCCCTCCTCCTTGCTGGATCAAGGCGCGGGAGACGTCCTCGCTCCGTACGTGTGTTGAACGTGGAGGTGCCGTCCGTTCGGTGCTAGGATCTTTGGTGATTCGGATCACGTCGAGTACGACTCCATCAACCCCGTTCTCTTGAACGCTTCCGCTCGTGATCTACAAGGGTATGCAGATGCACTCTTCTCTCCCTCGTTGCTAGATGACTCCATAGATTGATCTTGGTGATGCGTAGAAAATTTTAAAATTCTGCTACGTTCCCCAACAGCCTGTTATTTTGTGTGGCAGTCCGTTCTCATCCCACGCCGCCGCTTGGGGATGCATTTGTATAGTGTGACGCCCGGATAATCAAGTTACAGTAATCTCTGCTAATGACGCCACGCCACCTCCATTACTGTTGCTAATCTCGTGTTAGTTCGAAACCGATTCAAATTCAAATTCAAAACAGAGGCAAACAATAAAAGTTTTCAAATATTAAAACTAAAATGTTCGGAGTAATCCAAATATTGCATAGGTAATTATGGCGGAGAAACCAAATTTTGATAAAGTGTTTAATGGCTCTAAAATAAATAAAACAGTAGCTTAAACATTTAAATAAATGTCTTTCATAATTTATAGAGTATTAAACTACTTTAGTTAGGTGTGAACTTTTGTGGCAATGGTAAAACTAGTCACACTAATTTAGGTGCTTTTGTATATATTTTGTAAAACAAAATTAAATGAGCATAAAGATAAATAAAGAAAAATTACTAAAAAAAAGAAAACTAAAGAATAAAAGGAAAACAAACCCCCCTCCTCCCGACTCGGCCTTGGCCCAGTTGGCCGTGCGGCCTAGCTAGCCTACCGGCCCAACCGGCCATCACCCAACTCCCCCTTATCCACTACCCCCGAACCCTAACCCCTGACCACACCACTCCCCCACTCGTCCCTCTGCTCCCCCAATCCAGATTGGATCGGGAGCTCGACGGCGCCTCTCGCCGCGCCG